>NC_092425.1:16961847-17112805 GCF_036169615.1 Heliangelus exortis | reverse complement strand
TCTTCAAATATTGCTGAGCAAATTATTTTCCAAAGCCTCACAATTTCAGTGGAAAATTTTGTCAAACTTGTATTGATTTAGAAAATGATAGTACCTGCACACATGAACTCCAACTTTCAGCCTCCACCTGAAGACAATGCAACTTATTTGCACACTCTAAATGAACATAAGCACTATGAAGACAGCAAGTGTTATTATTACAACTAGAGTCCAGAACAAAGCATTCAAAAAACATGACTTTCATTAAATTGTGGAATATTGAGAAATCCACAAAGGCCTGAAAATAAATCTTAAAATAAATCAGTGTATTAAAAAAAAGGTTGGTAGATTAAGACAGATAGGAAGTCCAGCAAGTTTCAATTCAGGAAGGCTTTGCTAAAAGATATAACTCAACACAGAGAAAACTGTAATGTAGAGGATGCCAATCATCATTATTTTATATCTTTTTCATTACCACATAATAGTGTAACCGAGAAAAGCAAGTGTATTACTACAGACCATTAGTATCACATAATTTTCTAAGGAATTAAAAAAAAAAAAAAAAAGGTGCAACTACTAGGTGTTTCAGAATAATTTTCAATACTAAGGTATCAGCTGCTATTTTAAAAATTTGCTTTCATCAGGACTGTTTTTTTTTTCCTAGTGGTTTTTCACCTGGATTAACTTCTAAAATGGGTCACGAGAATTCCGTAGTAAAAAGATTGATTAGAATCATAAGAAAAGATTAGGACTAGTAATTTGATTCAGATAATTCTGTTCTGTATATGTTGTAAAACGGCTTATTTGAATGAAATATACGTTACAAACATACACAAAGACTCAGTAGAATAGCTTCCCATTAAATTTTACAATTTTGCCTGTGGGACTGAGGGCAGAAAAATAAATCAGCCTACCTGAAATTAGTACAGCAAATTCATTTTTCATTTCAGCTTTCATCACAATAATTTCCATAAAAGTATTCCAGTAATCAGTCCTGACTGTGTACATATAGTCAGCATCATGCTTATACGTTTAAGATGCTAAGACCCCATTACTTACTAGCCTTCCCCAGTTTTCATTATGTTTTTCCTCACTTTCATCCTTAACTCCACATTTCTGTTTACTCAGATAACCAAACCCGCTCAGTAGTATGTTTAATGTTTGAGGTAAAATGCATTCGCTTTGCTGAGAAACACATCAAATTGTACTTGAGGTAGAGGTCCCTAGGATTTAAATTGCTTTAGTTAAGAAACTCCACACTACCTCTTCCTCAGCTTCCCTTATTCAGTTACTTAACTAAAGCAGCCTCCTCATCACAAACATAAGGGAAACAGAACACCCATTTTCAAAAAGGGAAAAAAGGAAGACACGAGGAACCATAGGCCAATCAGTTTGGCCTCTGTGACCAGCACGATCATAGAGCAGATCCTCCTGAAGCCTCTATTAAAGCATTTGGAGTAACCAATATGCCTTCATGAAGGGCAAGTCCTGACTGACAAATTTGGTGGCTTCTTACCATGGGATCAGAGCGCTGGTGGACAAGAGAAGAGCAACTGACATAATCTGCCTGGACTTGTGCGAAGCATTCGACAGTGTCCTGCGTGACGTCCTGGTCTCTAAATTGGAAAGATATAAATGTAATGGATGGACCACTTGGTGAATAAGGAATTGGCTGGATGGTCACACTCAAAAAAGTTGTGGTGAATCTCTTGATTTCTAAATGGAGGCCAGTGATGAGTGACATGTACAGTGGAATTGATGACACCAAGCTCTGGGGTGTGGTCAGTGCGCTGGAGGGAAGAGAAGCCATCCAGAGGGACCCTGACAGGCCTGAGAAGTGGGCCCCTGCCAACCTCAGGAAGTAAAATAAGGCCAAGTGCAAGGTCTTGTACATGGGTTGAGGTAATCCCAAGCACAAATAAAAGGCTGGATGGACAATGGACTGAGAACAGTGAGAGCACTCTGTGGTGCTGGTTGATGAGAAGCTCAACATGAGCCAGCAAAGTGTGCTTGCAGGCCGGAGAGACAACATCATGGGCTTCATCAGAAGCAGTGTGGCCAGCAGCTTGAGGGAGGTGATTCTCCCCCTCTAGTTAGCTCTTGTGAGACCCCACCTGGAGTACTATGTCCAGTTCTGGAGTCCCCAACATGAAAACAACCCGGAGCTCTTGGAACGAGCCCAGAGAGCCACAAAGATGATGAGAGGGCTGCAGTACCTCTCCTGCCAAGACAGGCTGAGAGAGTTGGGTTGTTGAGCCTGGAGAAGAGAAGGCTCCAGGGAGACCTTAGAGCAGTCTTCCAGTGTTCCAATATATGAAGGGGGCCTACAGGAAAGCTGTGGAGAGACTTTTTAGAAGGCCATATAGGTAGGACAAGGGGGTAAGGGGACAAGGGGTAGGACAAGGGGTAACAGTTTCAAGCTGAAAGAGAATAGACTTAGATTACACATTAGAAGGAAATTATTTTCTGTGTGGGTGATGAGACACTGGTACAGGTTGCCCAGAGAAGTTGTGGATGCCCCCTCCTTAGAAGTGTTCGAGGCCAGGCTGGATGGGGCCTTGAGCAAGCTGGTCTAGGGGAAGGTGTCCCTGTCCATGCAGGGCAGCTGAAACAAGATGATCTCTAGGGTCCACTTCAATCCATATCAGTCTGTGATCAATGGTTGTCAAGTGACCATTTACAGAACTGGAAGCTTAATTCTTCAGTGCTTGATACTGTTATTCCAAAGTATTCTGACAGATCTTGATCAGTCATTTTAGCTTTTATATGTGCTCATAGCTCTATGCATATGCCTAAAGATCAATGCTATCAGCATGTAGTGAAGTGGAACAGCAGGAACCTGCACATCCTGCAACACATTCTAACCAAATAGACCAAGGCCTCCAGTATTCTCCAGAGCATAGATTTGGGATCATTGCTAGTTTGAGACTGCCAGACTATGGTGGTGAATTCAAATGGCTTGTGCACTTCACAGCCAGAACTGAAATCCAGCAACATATAGGAATGTTATCTCTCTTCTTATAGCAGGCAGTCTCATTATAAATATGCTATTTGTCAACTCTTAATACCGTTAAAAGACAGTGGCTTTCAGTGGTAAGGACTATTTTACCTCTACTATTAAGCTTAAATTAATCTCACAGAACCCCTTCACAATTCCTTCTTTCTTGGAGGCAAGGAATCAATTTTACTACTGATTGCCACAATGACCAAGTTTTGAACTTGGTTATGGTTTCCAGCTACAATGCAACTGAAGATATATTTGTATCATACATAATGCTTATGCTGATACACCTAGTCTCTTTCTTCCAAATAAGTCTGAAGATACAACTAACATAAAAGTTACTTTAAAGGGTTTCTCTTCCATCCCTAAACATACCCACACAGAGTAAATGTTTGGACTCAGTCAGCAAAGACCACACAGAACAAGGGAAAAACCTGCCTGTTACCTCACAGAGAAAGTTAGCTATTAAACCATTTCTTGCCTCTGCAATATAATCCTACTGCATTCTGGTAGCATTACAAAGGTAAATGGGGAAATGTAGGTATACTGCATTCTCTACGTGGATAATTATTAAAAAAAAGTGTAGTTCAAATTTTTGTATTTTTAAACTGCATGCTTGGTCTAGACACTTAGAAATGCAGAACTTTTTGACAGAGTTCAGTCAAAGAATAACTATTCTTTTGGTTGTACTTTTCAAAACAAGTCACTGTCATGAAAAGAGAATATTTTAAAACCTTGGGAAAACAGGGAATTTATTTCAAAAATTCAGTATTTAAATGCCTAAATCAACAAGTTTGGAATGAGTAGTATTTACATAACGTATCATACCTATGTATCTACCACACCTACCTAGGACCCTAGGCAGGAATACTATTCAAGGGAAAGAACCTGATTACTGAAACTAGGAAAGTACCTCTACTCAGCAGAAGTATTTTCTGCTACAGATTGACCTTAATAAAGAACTATAGATGCTTTCTTAATGATTGTCTTTTTGTGAATTTAAACATTACAATTAAGAGCAGCTCACCAGCACTTACTTGTGAAACAATGCTGAATAATAGGTTCAGTACAATACAAGGATGACAATTTCTTCGCATAGGGTTCTGCAAATGTTTTGTTAAAAATACTTGGGAAGAAAATAACGGTGATCAGCAACTGTCATCCTGCTGGATAAGTAGCTCACACCTGTTTTTTCTTACTGAAGTCATCAAATTAGCTTTCAGAACTAAGGGAGTTATGAAGAAGAGAAAGTGCAAGGAGCATTATGCAGTTCCTTCACACAAATCCTCAGAATTATGAAACAACACTGGACTTTGCTAGAAAAACAGACACATATGTGTATGATTATATGAAAAAAATAGCATCGCATGATGAAACAGATGCAAAGACGTTTTCAAAATTATTGCCATGAATCAAAAGTTATAAATTAAGCTTTCAGCTATTGCTATCCTTGATCTATCTTGCCTTTCTTTACATGATATTTCAGAACTTAATATCTGATATTTCTTATCAAAGAATAATCCAAAATCATTACATTTATCCCTTAGAGGCCTTCAGATTAGATTTTCAAAAACCAAGGCTCTCTCTACCAGGGCATGAGCTGTTTCAAAACTACTTTTCAAATCAGTGAATACCCTTTCACTATCTCTGGCCCAATAATCTCCTTCCTCTCCCACTTCCATTATTAGATACATGACTATACACTAATCATATGTATGATTCAACTATGCCATTATTGTATGTACATTTATTAGATTTATTACGGTTTTGAAAAACTGAACTCTGAAAGCTGTACAAAACTGCTTATTATGCAACCCTACTACAGAGTCAACACAAAATGGCTACTGTGAAATAAATGGTCTTTACAAAAAGGTAAGCTATAATTTTTTGTGAAAAATTTCTGTAGTGAAAAATATCAAACAGACATAACTGACAAAGCTTCTATTAGCTTTGTATTTGGCATGCTGTTCCTTCACTTCATTGTAGGTGGGCATTTGGCTCTAGGAGGTCAAGTCCTATTCATAAAAACAATGCACTGCCACATTCTTTAACTTGCTTTAAAACACTTACTACTGATTTAGTTATTCATCTGGGATACAGTATTCTGCTGCTGTGTTGAAACAAGAATCAAAACAGAGTTTCTGAATAAAGCACTTTTAGAGTCAAAGTTGGAGGGAAACTTTTAGAAGATTAAAAGAATATTAAGAGGTTTCTCTATTCCTGAGATACTAGACTGCCTGAGGAAGAAAAAGAAAAAGAAAAAAAAAAAAAAAATCACAGAGACACCTGGAAGCTATTTGCAGCAGACACTAATAAAATACAGGAGGACTACTCATAAAAAGAGGTAGTGAAAAGGAATTACAGTTAGACTGCTTTGTTATTCGCTACTGAGAGTCCTAAGACTATTGCTATTTCACTTTGCCAGTTAGCCTACACTACTGGGCAGAAATAAAGAACAGCATCTTTTTAGTTCAAGGTATAGGGTTAGTTCTGTTTTATCCCCTGGAGAGCTTATAAGTAGAAAAAAAAAGTCCTAAAACATCATGGTAGAGTCAGGAACGATGCAGAACTGCAAAGTTCTCTGCCTTTACAGCTTCTCTGTTAACAGAAACCTTCAGAAATATACTACATCTGCAGTTAATGTAGTGCAAATGGAAGAAAATGGGCTTCTAAACTGATGAGAAAGGAGAGCAAAGCTGGCACCATTTCAGGCACTTTATAGCAAAAGCTGATTCGTAAAAGCAGCGATTTGTTTGACCCTGAGAATATAACAATATTTTATGCACGCTAAGGGATGCAGATATCAATGCCTTGGTCAGTTACCAGGCTCTGTGCCTTCTAAACACATCAACAACCTTGTATACTACCCTTTCTAATAGATGATAGCATAGGAGAAGTTAAATACCTTGCAGACATCCCTTTGTTGCATTTATGAAGCAAGGTAGCAGCCTACTGTGGCAGTTACTATATCATAAGTGTAAGCCCACCTGCAATCTTCTCCTCTTACAGAGAGTGCCAGAGAAAGAGAAAATAGAAAGAGATTTTCAGTTTTCAACCTTTTTTTTCCCCACTGGCTTTGTTAGCACTTGCTCTCCTAGCTGAGCTCCTTTTTCAGATTTGAGCTTTTTTCCCCTTTATTAAAGGAATTACAGCACACACTGGGCTCCCAGCTACTGACAAGCCCTCTACAATGCTACCAGGACAAAACACTTTCTAGAGAAGATTTACATAGTAATCGTCTTAGCATGTCAAAGTATTCAATTTACAGCAACAAGCTTCAGTCTGTTCTAATCAAGTCTTGTCAACTGAGCTTGATAAAGTAGCGATAACCAGTAATTTCTGCTGCCATTTGACAAGGCTGTAAAATTAGCTTGGGTGTGAGCTGATGGAAGGGAAAGTAATCTTTATTTTCTCAGTGGCTTGCAGCTAGGAAGCAAGCACAGGCATTACTGTCTACAGACCTCTATAAATGTCACAACAATTTTCCCTTCTAGAAAAAAGCCTACCTTCTCCAAAACATTATTGCTATTTTCATGAAAGCAAAAAGCAAACAAACAAACAAAAATGACAAAACAAAAATGTACTGTAGCTCTTATTATTGCTATTAAATGCACTAACAAAAAAACATCTTAAAAACTAAATCTGCTACAGCTGAATTATATGCATGTTATTTATGTCAATAGCATAACTTTAGTCTGTCATGGACAATGTCTCCAGCAGCTCTACATGTCTCCAAAGAAATCAAATCAGTGACTTTGCCTCACTTCCTCTTTCAAACCAAAAGGTTTCTCTAACCAAGGGACAGAAAAGCCCTATGACACAAAGCATGCTATTTGCAAAGCTTTGTTTTACAACAAAGTCATGGGAAAGATGCAAATAAATAAATATTACCCTTTAACATGCTTTAAGAAACTTAACTACTCATCTATATGTATTAAATATAGGCTTACAAGAAAAATGAATGCATATAGTAATTTTATACCATTTCAAAATCCCTCACAAGAAAGCTCACATCAGCAGACGTCTTAGTCCTATAATTATATTCCAACTTAAAACTTGCACTTTATTACCTTGGAATTCCAAAGTATCAGCAATTTATGCAATATATACACATATGTAGCCTCCAAACCATATTTTTTTGATAGAGATAAAAATATCAATGTAATCTAAATTTACTCAATCATTCATTCACACCAAGAACACTTATTTGATAGTCTCTCAGAAGTTAGACAGATCTTAGCATGACCAACTAAAAGCCTCTATTTTGAGTCTAGGTTCATTCTCCTGGCTTAAGAAAACAGGATTAGAATCCTAGCTTTTTGTCATCTCAAAGTTCAAGGAACAAAACTACCCATGATGATCAACTACCCTTTAACTTCTTTTTCAGAAACAGTAATTATCATTCCACAACTTGCCTTTACATTCCAAAGCTCTCCTGTAGACTTCTAGGAACACCCCACCATATCAGCCACTCCTCCCATTTTTGTGCCAGTCCTCAGACACCTCTCCGAGTTGCCATAATCACACAAAGATAGCTGGGAGTGGCCCCAAAACTATATCAGTTCCATCATTATTCATGGGTAAATCCCATCAGGCCCCATGGACTTCCTGTATTCAGTTTTTTAAGTATTTAAAGATATTCCTTCTGTGATCTACTTAGAGCTCTCCTCCACTGCCTTTCCACATTAAGTGAACACACTCATGTGAGCAGGCTCACACCTCTCTCTCAACATCATCTTCCGTGTACAATACACGAGATAAAATAATGGGCAAATGTTAGTAGGTCTGACCAGCACCTGCACCAAAATCACAGCTGGCGGCATCGTAGCAAATGCTGCAGAAGTGCTGCTGTCAGGCCTCATAGACACAGGAACCAGTATGACCAGTAAGTTCTCATGCCTCATGCCACATATTATGGTCAAGCGCAAACTTTGGAATATTGAAACTTTAGAAAGTTATTCATAATCAAAACACGCAAAATAGAAAGAAGTTGCTTTTTCATTGCAGCCTGCACATCTGCTGTCTTTATTACATGAGACAACAACTAATTCTGTTGCCAGTGAGAATGTGCTGCTGGCAGTTGCCCTGTTTTGTTAATACCAGAGCTGAAATTTCATTGCTTAGAAGTATTGTCTCATGTAAATTCCTGTTACATACATGCCTAACTGTAGAAAAAAAAATACTTGGAAAGGAAGCAGGAATGGATATGCAAGAAAAACTGAGGCTTTTCATAAAACTATTACATTAACAGCATATAGCATCATCACTTACACCTGTACTGCAAAGGTGCAGATCTCCAGAACATTCCACATGTCTCATACATCTTAGTGAAGTTACTTGTACTTTTCAATTTTAGAACTGTATTATTTGAGTTAAAAGTTCTGTCTCTAATTATTGCCAAATGCTAATAGACTTGGCTATCCCAGAAGCACAGAACTGGCTGGAGGGTAAATATCCTTCAGTATTGCTATCCTTATAAAGCTTAGATTTCACAGATATGTCTGCTCCAGCTTGCCACTTTCTCGACAGCCTGGGAGGCTTTACAGGATTCCAGGTAACATGCAAGACATCGAAAGATACAAGAACTATTTTCCTCCACTTGTATAAACAGTTTTATAAAAAACCAGATTCTTTTCAGTAAACAGACACAGACCCATATGGCTTGGATCCCCCTCATTGGGCTATTAAATGCTGAAGCCTGTTCCTCACCAAAGGACAGAAGGGGAATCATCAATCTTCAGCCACATTTTAGCTGTTGTTGCCATAAAAAGAGACACACACAGCACCCAGAAAGCACTTGGGAATTATTCCATGTTATTTTTACTTTCAATACGTATCTTGTGGAGGAACTGACAGCAGGCATGACAGAGACAGAAGGCCACAAGTTTTCCTGAGTATGAAATATTCCTGATCTTGTTTTGAGGAGCTGCACTTTGAATGAGATGCCTGAAGCAATTGCAGAGAACAATCTGGTAAGGCCTCAAAATGGGGACATTGCCTATGTTTTGCACTGCATGACTTTCCACCTTCACTTCATTATTCAGAAACTACACAAAACACTTTGAAAAGCAGTCAGGGTAGCTTTTTTTTTTTTTTTTTTTTTAAAACCTATTAAAAGCACAATTTGAGTTACATCAGTTGCTCTGCAGCCAGATGAGGTTATGGCAATACTAAAAAACAGCGGTACAAAGCAATGGATCGAGTATATTGTGTATGAAGACATTTCTTATTAGTCAAAGTGAATGGGAACTACAAAGAACCCTTCTACACTCTTAGTTTCCTCCAACACATAATAAAAAATTCAACAGAAGACTGATCCAAGCTACTAATTATTTCCATAAGCCTTATTAAATATTGTGAAGTTTAGCATACTTAAATAAATTTTCGTTTAGTGTCTTGAAGTAGGACAACCCAAGCCTATCATTAGGATTATAGAAAGCTGATAGAATTCACTGGAATCTATCTTGGAGCAGATGGATTAAAGATGAAATTTTAAATTTTATTGTTAGGCCAATATATATAGCTTAAACTGTGAAAGATATACTCTATCTATAAAAAAGTAATTAAATATATTCAATATGATATCTGAAAATTTAGAAGATTCAGATGTGAACTACAGCATGACTATACAATATTTATATAATGTATCTCATTCCCATCCAAGTGTAGTAATTCCAGTCGATTAACAGTAACTCTGCAATTATTCCAAAGACACAAAACAACCCCAGTCAAATAAAAACCAAACAACAATCCGAGGAAATCTCACTAAATATTCACCTTAGTGTCTTTTAAAAATACCAGGGACAGCAATGAACGCATTCAAATATTTTGAAAGAGAACCATTCAGGCATTCTCTCAGCTTCTGCTACTGATAGGGAAGAACTGTTGGAAAATTTCAGTTATGCAGAACAGGAAGAGGGAGATTTGCTTTTTATTATTATTAAAAAGAAAGAAAATCTCATTAGTGTTCAGGACACAGAAAATCTCAGAGCCTTTAGCTAAAAATCTGTATTTCTTTGAATATGAAAATGCATTTCTTCTGAGGCCTGTGAAATATTTAGTATGGAACAAAAATGAGCATAGCTGAGACTTCTGAAAAGGAACACTGCTGGGAGTGACAGCAGAGGGGCCACCACTTCACAGTAAGCAACAGTAAGACCAGCTACCAATGCTTGGGAATACTGATATTTCAGCTCATAAAGTCTGAAAAACAGACATCACAAAAATCAGATGAGTAATCCTTAATATACAATATGAATATTAAGAATTTTAGTACAAAATCTATCTACGCTCATAATCATAATCAGTTATTCAATACAGACAACTACGATATGAACATCTATCTGTGGCTCCACAATTTATTAACTATCTACAAATTCTAGATAAAAAGAGACCTGTGACTGAAATCAAGCTATACAAATATATCAAAACTAAAGATTTTAAATGGTCATGCTCGCAACTTCATTGGTATGGAGAATTAACTTGAATTCTGGATTCAAATCAAAAAAGATAAAATATTGGATCATCTCTTTTACAAGGACCTAGGAGATTGAAATAGGATACATCACAAGATTTATATTCACTGTTCAGACTACATGATTGCAATAATTTCCCAAAGCTTCATTCAAGTCACATTTTGAAACCTACTCAAAATATAAATCAGATTCAGTTTTGTTGGAACAGACTGGTATGAATGGCAGTATATTCAGTAATTTTGAAAAGATAAGAATGGTAGCTGCTATATGAAGTAATTAGAATCATAGAATTAGCCGGGTTGGAAGGGACCTCAGAGATCATCAAGTCCAACCCTTGATCCACCGGTGCGGTTGCTAGACCACGGCACTGAGTGCCACATCCAGTCTCTTTTTAAATGTCTCCAGGGACGGAGAATCTACCACCTCACCGGGCAGTCTATTCCATTGCCTGATCACCCTCTCTGAAAAGAAATTCTTTCTAATATCTAACCTAAATCTCCCCTGGCACAACTTAAGACTGTGTCCTCTTGTCTTGTTGAAAGTCGTCTGGGAAAAGAGGCCAACTCCCACCTTGCTACAACCTCCTTTCAGGGAGTTGTAGAGAGCGATGAGGTCTCCCCTGAGCCTCCTCTTCTTCAGGCTGAACAGCCCCAGCTCTCTCAGCCTCTCTTCATAGGGCCTGTGCTCGAGTCCCTTCACTATCCTAGTTGCCCTCCTTTGGACCTGCTCCAGGACCTCAATATCCTTCCTAAACTGAGGGGCCCAGAACTGGACACAGGACTCAAGGTGTGGCCTCACCAGCACTGAGTACAGGGGCAGAATCACTTCCTTGGACCTGCTGGCCACGCTGTTCCTGATACAGGTCAGGATGCCATTGGCCTTCTTGGCTACCTGGGCACACTGCTGGCTCATGTTCAGCTTCCTGTCAATCCAGACTCCAAGGTCCCTTTCTGCCTGGCTGCTCTCAGCCACTCTGTCTCCAGCCTGGAGCTCCCCATGGGGTTGTTGTGGCCAAAGTGCAGGACCCGGCACTTGGCCTTGTTGAACCTCATCCCATTGGGATCAGCCCAACTCTCCAGTCTGTCCAGGTCCCTCTGCAGAGCCCTCCTCCCTTCTGGCTGGTCCACACTTCCTCCCAGCTTGGTGTCGTCTGCGAATTTGCTGATGATGGACTCAATCCCTTCATCTAAGTCATCGATAAAGACATTAAACAGTACTGGGCCCAACACCGATCCCTGGGGGACACCACTGGTGACCGGCCGCCAACTGGATGCAGCCCCCTTCACTACCACTCTCTGGGCCCGGCCTTCCAGCCAGTTCTTAACCCAGCACAGGGTGCCCCTGTCCAAGGTGTGGGCTGACAGCTTTTTCAGGAGAATGCTGTGGGAGACGGTGTCAAAGGCTTTGCTGAAGTCCAGGTAGACCACATCCACAGCCTTCCCCTCATCCACCAGGCAGGTCACCTGATCATAAAAGGAGATCAGGTTGGTCAGGCAGGACCTGCCCTTTCTAAACCCGTGCTGGCTGGGTCTAATCCCTTGCCCATCCTGCAGGTGCTGTGTGATTGCACTGAGGATGATCTGTTCCATAACCCTGCCAGGCACTGAGGTCAGGCTGATGGGCCTGTAGTTTCCTGGATCCTCCTTCCGGCCCTTTTTGTGGATTGGTGTGACATTCGCCAACTTCCAATCATCTGGGATGTCCCCAGTGAGCCAGGACTGTTGGTAGATGATAGAGAGAGGCTTGGCGAGCTCTTCTGCCAGCTCCCTCATCACCCTTGGGTGGATCCCATGCGGTCCCATAGACTTGTGGGGATCCAAGCAGCTCAACAGGTCACTGACTGTGTCCTTCAATATTACAGGGGGGCTGTTTAGATTCTTATCACCTTCTTTAAGCTCCAGAAGCCAGCTGTCCTCATGATAACCTGTCTTTCTGTTGAAAACTGAGGTAAAGAAGGTGTTAAATACCTCAGCCTTTTCCTCATCTTTGATAACTATATTCCCACCCATGTCCAGTACAGAATGAATGTTTTCCTTGCCCCTTCTTTTGCTGTTGATGTATCTGTAGAAGGATTTCTTGTTGTCTTTCACAGCAAGAATTTGCTTCTCTACAACAGAAGCCAATTGTGGCAACATTTTCCCTACCTTTAGCAAGTTTTGTTATATTCTGGACTACAGAAAGTGGCATGGGGCATGTGAAAAGAAAAAAAACCTTTGTGGTGGATTTTAAAATAATTTTTGTAGCAAGACAAACCTCTTTTAGGGCACGGCACTCCAAGGTCCAACCAGGTGTTCCAGAAGAAACTCACGAATGGTGCTCTGAGTCTAATGCTCTCAGGGCTGAGCAGCCTGAATCGGTGCTACTGCTCCAAAAGTGGCCTCCCCTCTGGCTTCCTCAGGTGTGAGCTTTATTGGCCCCCTAATCCTGCTCATGCGCAGTAGGGGCCCGCCCTAATCAGGCACAGGTGGGCTTGACACAAGCTCATGCCCACTACCTGGCAATTAGTGCCACCTGGTTGCCTCATTTCACTACATTTTCATATTGGTTTCTAACTCTTAAGTAATAATTTCATTGCCAACTCTCAATATTATCCAAATGTCATAATGTTGCCTTCCACTTCAGATGACCAGAACTGTAATTTTCACTAAATTAGTCCTGAAACCAAATGACCTGAGGTCATAATCTTGTTTCACATTTTTATTTTTAATAAAGGAGGAAAAAATACTATTTTGTTTGGTTGGGTGGTTGGGTTTGGGTTGGTTTTTTTGTTTGTTTGTTTGGTTGGTTGGTTTTTTACATATTTTTTTAAACTTAGAGCCAGGGGATGACTGTGGGCCAAGAACAGAGAAGTAGCTAATTTAACTTTGCATGAACATCAACTGTTGAGAGGACTTGCATGACAGAAACAAGAAATCAAAGACCACTCAAAAAAGGAAAAAATATTCAAGATTAGCTATAAGAGAAAGCAAAACCCATGATAAATATTACAGGAGTGCAAAAGAAACACACTAAGGGAACAGGGAAGTGGTTAAGTCATCCTTAAAATAGAAGTTAAGTGTTTCATACCTCTAAGGATTTTTACAAAATGCACTTCTTAGTGTTTTAGAAAGGCTTGAATCATCAGTCCAAACACATCTTGCTGAAATGCAAGAATACAACACACAAAAAAAACCCCAACATTTAGTTCCACCCATCCTCCTCCCAGAAGGTGTATCATGCAAGTTCTCAGCCCAGTCTCCAGAGACCTAGAAGAAATTTCATTTGGATTGAAAAGAGCAAGTTTTGGTTATCTGCTACCTTTGCATACCTCCCAGAAAACCAAACACTTAGAAATGGGACTTGAATTGTCTTTGGATTAGGACTTTGGAATATTTTCAATTAAGTTATTTCAGAGAAATGCAGAAATTACCTTAGCTGCTCTTTCAACTTAAATAACTTTTCAACTTTAAATAACTTTTGACCCAGATTAAAATTCACCACTTTTTGTTGCTGTTGTATTTGAAGGTTTGTTTTGTGAATTTTCTTTACTGATGACAATAAAACCATTCTATTTGGTTCTTTAAAACAAATTCTAGACACTGTTCCCAGGAAATCAGTCTTCAGCACAGATGAGCCCCTGTACAAGTGGTATACACTAAATAAAGACAGAACAAAGACTTGAAGTCTACAATAGAAAGTATCCACCACAACGATGCAAAAGAAGATAGTTAAAAGCTGAAAGGTAGCTAGAAGCTCAAGAAAGCAAAAGCCCTTTATATTATTCAGAAGCTGGGCAAACTAGACCTTCTTGCTATATCTCCCTTGAACTATATGTACTCTAATTTTATTTCTATAAGAACACCCTTTTCTGGCACAGAAGTTGTATTGTTTTCCAATAAGCTTCTCTAAAAGCAATCTTACGAGCTATGAACTACTTTACATTTCACATATGCTTCTGAAGAGACGTCGCACTTCAAAAAGTGAAGCTGCCATCTGCAACTGGACTGCATTTATATTTAACACACACAGACAAGAGATGAGTTTGCTTCTATTTGTTTGCAGGTCAGAAAGCACTGTCAGACTTCTGTTTGTCCTGGAAGCTTAAGACACTGATTGCTTCAAGGTGTAGCCATTAGAATTACAGAGCCCAGCTTTGTTACTTTACTCAGTGTACAATTTATTAGTGATTATTAGTGATCACTTTGTATGATGTTGTAATGTGGATACATTGAAAATAGAAAAAAACTTCCTCTTGAATCAGCAGTCCTCTGGCTCCCCAGCTTAGTTTAATCTGTTAAAATGTATCAGACTTGAATCAACAAAAGCCTGGCTGTATCAAGCTTATTTCCCTCCTCAACAGACGCCCCTCCTTTGTCAGGACTAAAAAGATAAAATTCTAATGGCACTAATAGCCACCAGCCAGTAATGCAAGTTGATAGCAAATACAAGAATTCCAGGAAACCTGAATACAAAGGGAAGACCTGTGTTTACCAGTTTGCAACCTCTGGCAATAACTCATGACAAAAAGGAATGTTTTACTATATAAAACTCGGAGGGAAAAGGGGGAAACGAGAGAGGGAGAAAAGAAGCAAGAAGAGGAGAAGGCGAGCGAATAGAAGTGGACTGAGCAGCAAGGCCCCAGCAAGTGAGGAGGGACAGTGACACCCGTGGCTGTCAGCAACTTTCTTCGGGTGGGAAAAGACATTAATCCTTCTCTTTCTTTCTTAATAGCCCTTTCCCTGTGGGATTAATTTGTTAAAAAAACTGCTTTCCTTGTTTCTCTCTCACTATAAACTCCTTCCTAAAAAACCCCTTTCAAAAGTGGCGTCATTTCCCCTGTACAAACCACCGTTCATTCAAACCATAAATCTTGTTACTTTTGCAATTTGTAGGACGCGCATGCACAGTGGCTAATATTTCCTCAGAAACAAAATATAAAATATTAATAATGACATTTCTAAGAAATTTAGCTCAAGCCTATTTTTTTAATCTTTACATTTAGAAGATACAGTCAGTTAACTAATAGACTAGTTTTGTTATACATGTTTGACATAAAGAAGGCTGTAAGGACATGATGTAAGTCAGTTCACTCAGGATACTACTTTTTGGTTGTATTGTCTATATACAAGACTACACTGAATAACTGCATTGAAAGATGAAAATTGTATAGACACTTAGGGATTCAGGTTTCCCAAATGATCAGATGCTCAGGTGAAAGTCACTAAAGGATTAGTGCAGGGAAAGAGGTACAGAGAACAGTTAGTGTAGCATGGACTTGTTACTAATGTCACTTCTCACAACATGTGGCCCACAGTGCTTCAGGGGAAGTGCGTACAAATGTCATTGATTGTCTGAACAGTAGCAGGAGAGAAACAAATTGTCAGAAAACCAACTTATGAAAATGTGAAGGGACAACATTTCAGTTCAAACATGTCAGTTTCCTTTTATATTTAGCAATTGTCCTCTATGGTTTTGCTAATAGACAAGGATACTTGATGAGCATATATCTTATGCCAACAATGTAATTTAGCACAGATTTGATACTGATATACATTAGATGTCAAAATTTGTGGAAGCATTCTATCCAAAAATAATTCCAGGTAACTTGGCAAAGTAGAAGGCAAGAAAAGTACAGAAAACATACAGCTTATTATTAAAAAGTTATGTCTTTTGACTTAATTTAAGGTAAATAATACTATATATAGAAATTAACAGGTAAACAGTTTTGTTTTCTCAAAACAATGTAATGTGACAATGAAACAAGAAAAATCTCCAACAAGATATTTTTAAGAAACCTATTTCTTTTTTGTTAATTTCTCCACTGTGAATTATTTTTTTTAAACTTACTATGCAAGCATTTACGTCCTGTTCATTCTTTGAAAAGCACAGTTCCTGATTTCATGGAACAAGAAATGTTAGCTGACACATTTCTCTTTTCTCTCACCTCCACCTCCTCACCCCCCAAGAAATTCTGTCAACCTCCCAAGTTCTGTTTATTTCTCTAAAGAGTTTCAGACTAACTTGCACAGCAAAATTGTAGAGGTTACCAAGTGAGTAGATGTCTGAAACCAAAGTGTCATATAACAAAGGGAATTTTATCTGAAGGAAAATATAAACCTAGTCACAGAGGCAATTAGTTTTGTCACATGCCTATACTTTTCTGCCTTGCACAAATTTCATAATACCTAATTAAGAGAGAAAAATGTAGCAAGATGAACCTCTTTTAGGGCACGGCACTCCAAGGTCCAACCAGGTGCTCCAGGAGAAACTCACAAATAGTGCTCTGAGTCTGATGCTCTCAGGGCTGAGCAGCCTGAATCGGTGCTACTGCTCCAAAAGTGGCCTCCCCTCTGGCTTCCTCAGGTGTGAGCTTTATTGGCCCCCTAATCCTGCTCATGCACAGTAGGGGCCCGCCCTAATCAGGCACAGGTGGGCTTAACACAAGCTCATGCCCACTACCTGGCAATTAGTGCCACCTGGTTGCCTCATTTCACTACAAAAAACACCACATAAAGACATAAACCAAATCATGCCTCCCTTTAGAGCTCAGATTGACTAGAGGACTAGAGTCTGAAGCTTAGAAAAAGCATACACAAGCTTTTTGTTAGAGATGGAAAGCTTCACTCTTTGGATAATGGAGCCAAAAATTACACAATATGAAGCAAAAGTTATGTTTGCTGAGACCTGCACACTCATTTTTAGCTCAGTGGTTATTTTCTAGACTAACCTTTATCCTATTTTTCTATGGGATATTACTGCTATTACCATTATTTGTGCCTCCCTCACTCTCCCTCCCTCCCTCCTCCTCCAACCTCCAATTCTAAATATGCATCTCATCATTGCACATTCAGTATGTAATTCTACACTATATAAGTCAACTGTATCATCAGGACCTGATAAGCTATACCTATTTGATTGCTTTTACTTTTTATGTAACAAAACAAATACACCCCAAACATTTTGGAGACAGTGGTCCAAACATTTAGCCAAAAATTTTATTTGACTTGTCACCCTGCCCAAAGATCCAAAGCTATCATCAAGTGATTATTTATCACTTCCTAACAAATCACTACCCATAAATACCATGAAAGTAATTCTGTGATTTAAAGAGGCCTTCTGTAGTCTTAATGTGTTTCAAATAGGGTGAGAGGTCAGTTTTAAAGACAGTGATGATTTAACAACAGTGATAAATTTTCCATTTCCTATTTAATGCAATGGTCACTTTTTGGTAGCGGAGGGCTTGAATTTTTTTTTTTTCTTGGAAAACAGGTAGTTTAGAAATATAAGAAGAGAAATAAAATAAAGCAGTTTGGGAAGCAATTTACGTACTTAGGATGTCGGATGTCTGGCAGGGATCGCTCCAGTGCTATATTGTTGCTAACAAATATGTTGAAGCCATTTTCCCTATAAGCAGAATCATCATGGTCTTCCTCTGTAAGAGGGTACGGCTTCCCATGTTCACCTTTCCCTATAATGAAACACAACAATTATTTGCTTCAAACTGACAGCACAGAATGGACTACAAAAACAAAAATAAGTTACGCTGAACTTCAATCAATGCATTGGATGTAGAACATCTTTAAAGAGATTCTTGTGATGCCTTTAGTGATATTCTATTGCTTCCAAAAAAAAAAAAAAAAAAAAAAAAAAAGTTAAAAAATGTATAAAAAATGGGACTTCAGAGTACCTCTGAATTCACCCAATTCATCCACCTTTCTTTTTCTACAGACATAATGAGCTCAAAGACATGTATACATAAAAATTTTAATTTTACTTTATTCTAAATAAGGCCTTTTTGTATCAGAATCAAACTTTCATAGGAATATTACAATCAAATGATCAATTCCAGCAATACCCTTTTAGATTGATATGAGGAATCCAATTACTCAGTTAATCTGAATTTTAACACAGAAAGCACCCCTCCCCTCCATTTGCATCCTCCAAAAATAATTTTAGCATTGAAGTTTAGGGTGTTTAACTGTCCAGAACAAATGCTAAAGAAACCAAATGTTTTGCTCTGGGCATCTTGAATATCTTGCTCTCTAAGGGACCAGCCAGATGTACTCAGTGCTTCTAATGTCTCAGCACTGATGATTTGGTTTCAGAAACTGGTCACTTCGGTTCCCTAAAGAAATCATATGCTTGTTCCCAGGCAAAGCACAGACTTTCTATTCCAGCTTTTTCTTGCCAAGTTACTTCTCATCATCAGTCACTTGGCTTGCTTAGTACTTACCTCAGGCAACTATGCCTCTATCTCTTTCAGTCAGAAAGCACAGAACAAACAAAAACACTTCAAAGAAAATCAGAACATAAAAGACTTCATGTCTCCTCAACTATTTTTATCCTTCTCATTCTTGCAGAGGATGAACTCTTCATAGTTTCTAAGCCTTTCATTCCTACTCAGGCTCTCAAGAAGATATTCTTTCCTCTACATCTAATTGATCAGCTTATAACCTCTCTGTCACTCTCCCTCAGGGCTCACTCATAAGAAAATACCTTCTTTACCCCGTGATATTTTAAAGAACTAAATCAACTTCCCAGCTGAATTTGACAAATGACCAAGCCTACCTGATCCTCAGCTAGTCAGTAGCAGTTGCAGGAGGGGATGAAGAGGAAAGCAACTGCAAGCTGAGAGGAGTACACAGTGGTATCTGTATGGCCTGTAAGCCTCAGTCAGTGCTCAGTTTGTTATTACACAGGCACAAAAAAGTAATAAAGAGTAAAAAAGAATAAACAGTAAGAGATGGTGTAGTTACTCAATTTTAGATGTTTTCAAATAAAAACAATACTTTAATTTCAAATTTTGTGCATGTAACTAAAATTTCATTTATATTTTTAATGCAAATAATTAATGATACTTAAAAAGGAAAAGAGTTAATCTGTATTATGAAACACTCTTTGTTTATGCTATTTCATTACTAAAAAGTTTCTTGTAATTTTTGTTTTTAAACATTCCTAAAGCACATAACACACTAACATAATACAAAACTGGAGACTAGGATTGTTTTTAATAAGAGACTTATCCAGGTAGATACTAATATAATGGAAATTCCAGAATAATTACCTTTATGATGAGAAATAATATTGCTAATTGATATTTTCAATAATTTTCAGCATACTCCAACTAATCACCCTGTATGAAGAAAGGTGGATTCTTTGATTTTCTTTTTTTATAGGAGACCAGACCATTTGGCTCTTCAGGTGATGAGTATTTTTCATAGCACTGAAGTTTCTTCATATTGTCCTTTGCTAGTGCCACTCATGTACTTTTAAAGTGAAGCTTTCCGCTCTTCCTCACTGAATATGGGTCACTATTCCTCTACGTAAGCCAAATTAATAGATGTCATGGTTGTTAACTCAAGCAACTCAGAAACGGGCTCGAATTTTCATATTGTGCTGCCAAAGTTTAGACAACAGCAATATATGGATTACTTTTGCAGTTATACAGTAAGTTGGACCATGAGATGCAGTAGCAGTTGTGAAGCATGAATTAGGATATACCCTTAGAGAACTGATAGAGGTTCACGGGCTTTTATGGATCTGGTGAATATTTCACCCAGTTTTCTTGTCTGCTTGCTCTCTAAACCTACAGCTCCTCCTGGTTAGCTAGGGATCAGGTAGTGATCTACCAGTACCAGCTGAAAGCAGCTCTCTACTTTCTCCAAAAGAACTCAGGTAAAAGCAGACCATTTCTCTCCTCAGAAAGAGGGAAACAGGGAGCTTAGAAGACAAGTACTAAAAAATTGAAGTACAACTTTTGGACAATCAATAGGCCTCAAGGATTCCCTTTGTATACAGAATTACCATGGATTAATATCTTCAGCATTACAAATTATCCTAAGCAGATTAAACCTCCATCTTCTCTCACTGATTTGTTTTGCTAGGCGATGGACAGAAATTGCAATTGCTGCCCACTGGTTTGGAGCTCGACTACCCTAAAATGCCAAGGTGACAAGGGAAAGGCTCACAACTCAGAAACAGTAAAATCCTAATGCAAAAGAGCATGAAAGAGTTTTATGTCCTTATTTCAGCTAAGGAAGGCTACTTTAAACCTATTGATAGATTATAAGTCCTCCTATACCCTTTGTTCTGTCTGAAGCAAAATAGCAATTCAGAAAGTGCACCAGAGCTATAAAGTATTTGAGGGAAGAGAGTGAGTGAAAATGCCTGACGGTGAATTTTTGGGTTTAAAGAGTGGTTCAATCAAATGGGACACATAAAAACAACCCAAGACTAGGAGTTGATACTAACTCTCTGAAACTGGTTTACAATTGCAGAGTAAATAACCCCAGAAACTAAGGACAATCAGAAGTTTCATTTAAGTTGGATTTTGATTTTTCAAGAAGGGGAAAAGGAGGGGAAGAACCCAAAAGCACAAGAATGTCACATATTCAACCTGGACCCATATATACCATCAGAATGCTCCATGGCATGGGAACCTTAGCAACACTGTTTAATTCATACGGTGCTGTATAAAATTTGTGATTACAGTTATTGCACTAATTTTTAACTCATCCTCAGTGTAAGGAACTTTTGAAAATATGCTAGATTCCTTATTTCTTAACACTCCATGATAGTTTTGGAGTTGATACCTCTATGTTGCTTAGCATTATGTTACTATAAGAATTTTAACACACCATTTCAAAATGCTTCTCCATAGACAATCAGATTAAAAAATGGTAAAGTAAGATATTATAGTGGTCAAGAGAAAGTACTGGTTTGGCCAGTGCTATCAGGTGTTCTATAAGGTATTTTTAGGCCCACTCTAGGATGTTACTGTCTCCTAGGAAACAATACACTCTATACCTACCCCTAAAGGTTTTAAGTTTTATACTTGACGATAGGTAGGTCAAGGTAGGTTAAGTCAGGTCAAAGACACCTCAGTTACAGAATCTTCAGCTTATGTTAAATATAGATACAGCAGAAGAAGAATACACTCTCTGTTTTAGTAGATAGCAGTAAGGGAAGAGGATAAGAGTGAAACGAGAAAATAAAAACTTATTCTGCTTACTCGGCACAAATTTGTAATAGCAGAATAAAGGCTCTGGATCAGCCATGTTAGTACAGCTGCCAGGCATGATAATTATAAAAAACACAGGAGTATTGTTGGCAAAAGACATAAGCTGTAAATCAATTTGAACATGCCACAGAAGAGTTCTGCACTACTTCCACATGAAGTAGATAGGAGACCTGGCTTAAAATTATAAACAGCAAAGCACATTGCAACAGGTTCTGTTTTCAGGGTACTTTGGGTTTTGTTTTAGGGGGTTGTTTTTATAGTACAGATGAACTTTACTAATAATTCAATGGGTACTTTCAAAAAGATTGGCTTTCTCATATAAGTTAAGAAAGTTAATCCACTGCTTGACATCTTAACACCGGAAACTAAGCATATAAAGAACATAAGCCACTCAGTGTCTATGGGGAAGAACCATATACAAATCTGAATCATTTACTGTTCATATTCACTGCTATTAGTTAAGTCAGATTTACCTCAGTGTCACATCAAGCCAAGAATATATTTCACAAGTATAAGTATAACCTTTAATTCAAGCATATTTTAATCCAGTAAATTTTGAAATGTGAAATAAGAATTCTCCATGTGCTAAATGCTTTGATAAATAAAAGGAGTTTATTTTAATATGTGAGCCAACAAATAAACAAGTCATTATTTGGATGAGATAATTCTGCCTTTAAAAAATTATACTAGTATTTTTGTCTACTGTATTTGTCTACTTATATTAATATTTTGTCTACTGCCCCTAGTACGATGTTGTCTGTGCACATCACATGTAATCTCAGAGCTCATTCTATTTCATGAAAGTTCAAAGGGGAAGAACAGGTATCTACTCTTATCCTAGAGCAATATTTCAATACAGCACTCAAGTCCCATGGGAGCAAGACTGATTGTATTTCTTAGCAAGGGTAGACAGAGGAACACAAATTCAAAATTGATGCAGTCACACATCAGCTTTAAAAAAAAAAAGTGTAAGTAAAAGGGGAAATAAAGATCATCAACCAGAAAAAAAAACTGAGTCAGACATTTGTTTCACCTTCTCACCACTTGAAATCCTACACAATAACCTTTTATGCTCCCTGATATGGGAGTCACAGTGCAACTGGACAAGTCACAGGGCAAAAACTGTGTTTAAAAAGCAACCTGTAGCATCTTTTACATCCTTTCCAAATTTTCTTAATGGTATACAAGTTTACCATTTTGCTCAGTGGAGATGGATTTCATTTTATTTTTGTTAGTAAGTATAACGTGACTATCAAGACTGCTACTACATCCTGCTTTTTTGGGAAAGGAATTTCCATTTCAGTGCAAACTAAATAATGTTCTTCCTTATTTTTTCATATCCTCACTGACGGTACAGCATGGTGCAGCTTGTCTGCTAAAATACCGGCTGAATTATCTTAAACAGAGGAAATTTGATGAATTTTATAAATGCACAGGATTTTTTTTTTCTTTTTTTGCATAAATGTCTTGGCCTCTTTAGAGTATCTAATACTTGATAGAGTTCTCATCTTCTCCACAAATTTTGTATTTTGAAACCTTTAGGAGACATGTGAGTGAAGATTATTTTATTTCAAATTAGTTCAAGAGTCAAGTCAGGGACTACTACAGACTAGTCTGAGAAAAAAAAGGAGGGGAAAGAAGTTATTTTATCAAATCACTTCCTCCTTTCATACTACAGAAGGAACTGCTTGCTTTAAAAAAATGTTTTTTGTGGTTTTGCAAGTTTATATTAATTTCCACTAAAAATGTGAAAAGTTTAGGTCAAGAAATTCATGAAAGAATGTTATTTGCTGACTTGTTATGGAGTGAGGAAATTAAATCTGCACATGCTTCAAATTAAAGAAATTGCCTTCATCTAAGTAGCAAAAAAATGTGTGTGTCTATTATTGGTTTTTGGGTAGAAAATACGAATTGTAAAAGTAGTGAAACAATGGGATATGCAATCTAGGGAATTGTGGGAGCCATACATACCTAAGAAAGGAAAGATCCCATGCCTCAAAGACATTATTAATACCATTCTATTCATACAGTGAGATTGATCCCTATTTTAAATTTCTATGAACTCTCCAAGAAACAGGAGGAGCATTGTGTATAAGATGCAAGGAATCAGATTTTTCCTCTAAAGTCAAAAAAACTTGTAGCAAAAACTGAAATATGTTTATCACAAGTCTACTTCACTTTCCCCTAACTTCTCAGAGTATTCCACCAATTGCACAACTTTACGAACATAATTTATAGAAAAGCAATCTAAATTGATTTTACATCAATGGAAACTGAAACAAATATGCCTTTTTTTTTTTTTGCTACTTTATCTGCTAACAGCTTGGAAAGCCTTTTCAGTGTGATTTACAATACTTTTAATTATTTGCTACACAACTCAGTGAAGGTCTGAAGCAATATAAAATGCTTTTCCTTGGTATTACAGACAGTGCTGTAATCTAATCTTAGCTATGCAATCAGGAAAAAAACCCAAACCTGTCAAGTAAATCCTGAATGATTAAAATTTTAAGCAAGAATAAATAATTTCTCTATAAATGTATAACAAAACTTACTTATTACTCTTTCAATATTGAACTACTTCAAAATACAAAAATCCAACATTCACTCCAATATTCTGGTAGAAAGTATTCAAATTCCTACTACTTTATTAGCCTTAAGATGCCAGTAGCACATACAGGATTTATTTTCAAGGACCGCATAGTCCTCAGTAAGGGGTACAGAAGTGGTATTGGGAGCAAATATTGAGGCCTTGTCCTTTTAGGACTGCTACAACAGTAACATGAATATTTTCAGAACAAACACAAATGAAACTGCCTCTGTCTTCAGGAATAGCTTTATACAGATAGCATAGTTGGGAGAAAAAGTGAGAAAAAGCTGTAACTTTAAAGGCTGTTAGTTCACTGACTGCTCACATCCAGAACTGAAAAAAACCCCAACATAACCACAACAAGAGATGTGCTCCTTATAAAACATTTTAAACAGCACATTCATATCATACAGTAGTTGGATCTTCAGGGTATTGCTTGCTTATCATTCACATAAGCCTGAAAGGAATTTGTTGCTATGACAGAAATTAGATCTGTGCTTGTAGTGGTGATGGATTCCCTTGAAATAAAGAAACCCCATAGTGGGTAAGAAGCAGATAAAGGAAGAGCATTTCCTGGAGTGGAGTAGTGCTTCATGGGTTCTTCAATGCTAAAACAACAGAAACTGCTACCAAAAGACACTGTGGTGAGGCAGAGCAGCCTAGAGATCAGAAGAGCAGTAACTGTGGAAAGTAGAACAGTGAAGCAGAAGTGCAAGTGGAGTGAGAAACAGCAGCAGCACCAGAGGTCTGGCAGCTTGAACTGGGCTCTTTCGCATGGCAGGACTCCACAGTTCCCAAAGGTTTAGTTCAACAGTGAGAAGCAATCAGCTGTCCTACCTGTTGCCTTGCCAAAGGATACTGCAAAATTATTAGTTATATTTAAGGATAAGTTATTCTCAGCCTGTACATGTTATTTGTTTATCTTTAATAAAATATTGTTTGCTGAGTTGATTAATTTGCAAGAATTAAAAATGAGCTTAGTGCTCTTGAGGTTAATTCTTATATGTACCTAAGCATATTAATAGATTTCAATTTTAGACATCAATTTTTCAACCTGGCTCTTGCTGTTGGCTGTTGTGTCCTAGCAAGCAATGCATAATACAGCTAACTGTTGGAGCAATCTACCTCTGCTTATCATGACTTTTATACCTCTCATTTAAATTTGGTTATTTTAAATCAAGACACTGTGCTTTATATTAAATATGTACATTTTTTTCAAGAAATAATTAATTCCTAAACCTTATAGCCTGTGCTTTATAGAACATAAGAGTACTGTACTGCTTGCTTGTTTCATCCATTTGAAACATTACAAATGCAGGCTCTGAATTACCAGTGTATGCACTGCAGAGCAAAAATACGGTGCACATGGAGGAAGCAATCACTTTGAAATACATCATGAGCTTAGCCTGAAATTGTTGTGTTTCATCAAAAGGATGACTGCATACAAACCTAGAAGAGTAAATCATCTGAATGCTCAAACTAACACTTCACAAAAATTAAAGTATTAAAAAAATCTATGTTTTTTAACATGTGCTACAATGGCTTGGCAGGCAGAAAGACTCATTCTTTCCCCACTCTCAGTTTAATAAATCTAGGAGAAAAAAGGAAGGGGAAAAAAAGAAAGGTGGAAAAAAAGATAAAAGGAATGACAATAGAGGAAAAAAGATCATATTGTTTGGTATGTCCAGTGTATTTAGAATGCCACAGTGTACAATGCAAGATAAGCAGCAGCACATGCTGTTTTGATATGAGTTGCTCTATCTCTACAAAAGAGCAGCAATATTCTCAATAGCATTTTGCAGGCTCAGCTGAATCTAATCATAATTTCGTAGCCAACGGATGCACAGAACATCTAACTTATTATTTAGTCAAAGTACTTAACACCAAATGCCACAGCCACCAGAATGTTCTTTTTTTCATTTAACAGTAGAACAGACTGGCCACAGACCATTAATCAGGACCAAAAACTGAAGGAACAAGCATGTGGGAAACAGAAACCAACCACAAAAAAAAGCATCAGAGATTGCAATTTTATGATCTGCTAGGATAAAGAGGGCCTAGTATGGAAAAATATTATCTGAAAAGAAAAATAATCCTAATAGTGGTAAGTTGTTTGTTTCAGTGCTTAAATAAATTATTTCACACAATCTGCATCAAGAATGGAATTCTAATAGCCTCTAGAATGCATAGGCTTTCTATAATTAATGACTGTGTCCAAACTGAGCTCTTGGAAATGCTTTAACTGAAGTGTTACTAACATGGTATAGACTGGAATTAAAAAGCTCCACAAAGTTAATGCAAAATTGCACTTGCTTAGGTACAGTATTAGAAAGCCCAAAAATGCAGCTGTAATTATCAAAAGACTTTTTTTTTTCCCTCTGTATTTTGTCATTCTAAGATGTATTATGACTATTTGTTGCTTAGCACATATCACCACAGGAAAATAAACAAAATATTCTGTGGAACAAATCTATTAGCAGGTGTAGCTTACTTTTTTTCTTTCCTTTTTTTTTTCCCCAATGATAACTGGTTCTAGAAGCTGGCTTTGTGGCTATTGCACAAAGATGGAATAACCTGTAAAAAGCAATTTAGCTAAAAATGAGTCAACTGTCTGCAGCAGCAAAGCCACTCTTGCACTAGAAGCCTCACTCCATAGCGTGTATCCTACAGAGAAAGCATCCATGAGCTATTACAGCTCCCAGCAAATTTAGATTTACCCTGTAAAACTCCTACCAGAAAAAAAAAAAATCAAAATCAAAATTCCATTGTTACATATGAAGATAATAAATATTTACAGTTAAATTCTGAGGTAGAACCAGGAAAAGGAACTCTGCCACCTGATTCCCAACACATTGACTCAGTGACAAGGCCATCCTGATTCCTTCTGTAAAGCTGAGAAGAGTGTTCAGAAGCAGGCAGAGTTCAGACACTTGGGACCAGGAAGGTTAATTTCCTCGGGTAGATACATATGTATTTTATTGCTTTTCAGGTCCACTTGCATCTATACAATAAAACATACTGTGCCACGCTTCTCATCATTTTACTGTGAAACTAAAGGTGAGTATGCAAATAATTACATGATTTAACAAAAACAAAAAAAAGACACTCCCACAAGCTTGGAGATACTTGAATTATCCTCAAAATAAGCAATATATCCCCAGGGAACTGTACTAATACATCAATATATAGCAAGGTGCAATTAAACTACTGTTATCTTATGTTCTTGGGACTGGTCTACTTCAGTCCTACTTTACTTAAAATGAGATCCTTTTTTTTTCTACCACACTCAAAGTAACACTGTGAATCTCAATGCTCTTCTGTTTTTCATGTTTTCTTTCAGCTAATCAGACACACTGACTCTTCTGAAAACTGTATCAATACTACAGATACTGCTGCATATACCCACCACTGCCACGCTTCCCAGTGACTCTTTCCCTCATATATTACTAATGCTGTAATCATTAATGTTGCATTTTACCATTCATTTAATGGCTTAAAACAGATTCTTCATTTGAGAGAGCCTTTCTACCAACAAACATTCTAACATTGTGCTAAGGAGAACTAAACTTAATGCTTGACCTCCTATGAGAACAACTCTAACCAGCCTTTTTCCCCCCCTTTGATTCACCTCTTTCTGAATAAGAGGAGTCTAATTAATGCCAACTATTTTTCAAATCCCTGACCCAACTTTGAGTAAATTTCCTGTACTGAAGTCAACTGAAATTTCTAGTCAATATGTGCTCTGGAATCAATCAGAGGCAGATGGGGAGACTCAAAAAATCCCCTTCAGCCTTGAACTGAGCAGATTTTATGTAACTGGTTTGATATATTTTCTACTCAAAAGAACAACTCATCACCTACAGAAAACAACTAAATATTTATGTGAATGTCCAAAGTTATGCATAATTCAGTAGAAGCCTGCATATGCCCATTGGAAATACTTTTAGAAAAATTAATTCGCTGAAAACTGATGTTTGGTTTCAGACAAAAGTATTTGCTAAATTTCTTTCATTTTGTTGATGTTGGGGTTGAAACAAGCAAATAATTAAAAGCAAACAAACAAAAAACCAAATTTAAAAACTTGAGGTGTCTGCTGTTAAAAATCTTAAATAAATGACAAATGGTAACTAGTATTATGAAAGAATAAACATCCAATTTTAAAATCCTGTTTGTGAACCAAAACTATACTTTCTCATTTTATCACAGACAGAAAAAGTATCAACACAATAAGTCTTACACGTACACAGCTTTAACTTTCAGGTATAGATGAAGCAACCGAATAAAAATTTCTTGCTCACTGAGAAAAATTTATAAAAGCTAAATTCCATTATACAAATCCATTATGTATTTAGGCAGCCCACAGTAATTCTCAGTTCTGCTTTCCTCGGAATGATTAAACAAATCTCTGTAAATCCAGTCTTTCAGGAGATGGGAGAGGAGTTTTAGCAACTATGCAAAGGGCAAGCACACACACTTACTTACCTAGCCCTGCATAACTACAGGTAACAGATGAAGAGGACATAAAGCAGAGATAAGCTTAAATTGTAGCCTTTATTTGAGCAGCATTACAAGAAATTTCACCCTTTACTTTGTCAAGTGTATTTGAAACTAGAAAAGCAGAAAGAAATCATCACTCCACAAATTTTCCAGAAGGAAAAAAAAAACAAAACACAATACCCCAAACAACTCAGCTTGCCTATTTTTTTGCCATTAGTTAGTATGGGCATTCAGCTAATACGTTTTAACATACAGAAAGCTTTTCTGCACATGGTTGACTAATTTCTTGTGTACTTTAAAAAATGTTATGCTTTAGTTACATTTTCAGAGTACACTTTCCAATATCCTTTATGCTTTTGCTAAAATACGACTTGTAGCTGACAAGAATCACTAGCAATGAGCTCACTTCCTTCACAATAGATTCACCATCCAGATGGTCTGCGAAAATGCATGAGAGGCACTTCAGCTTACTGGAATAATCTATCCTTCAATATGCCTTTAAAAGTCTTTGCTAAAAATAAAAAAAATAATTAAAAAAATCCCTACATGGTACATTCAGGTTTTACACAAAACAATCCAAACCCTATTAATCAATTCCTTTCCTTCTCTCTTTTCCATTTCATTTGTATGAGTTGACTAAGAAATACTTAAAAACACAAACTGTTCATCCTGGCATTCAGAGAGAGACCTGCCTTCAAAGATGATCTTTAAAGGACATTCTTAAAATGGGGATTTAGGTCCAGAACGTAGTTGTTACACCTGTGAGATTAAGCTTCCCTCCAATGATAGATTGGTCTGAACTGAACTATACCAGCAGGCTAAAACTGCAGCCAAGAATTTATTTTTTCACCAGCACCCCTACATCAGCACCCCTAGTGGTATTGTTGAGATATGTAGTAATTATCCACTAAATAAAATATATGAAATTAAAAAAATGTTACTTGAGTACAGGATATTGACAAAAAATGCTCAGGGTCTCATAACTTCGATGTACAACTCCAGATTCCTTTTAAAAAAAAAAAAAAGCCTGCAAGAAAAAATGGTCTGTATCACATTAAAAAAACTTTAACATGTTAAAACTAACATTAGCTAACATTAACTTTTAAAAAGTTGATGGTTGTATAAACTGTGGAAAAAAGTCATAAAAGTACAATACTGAAGAGGCAGCATGTTGGTAACCTGCTTAACTTACTGATTAACAGCAGCTAATTAAAATATTAAACCTGTAGAACTTTAGCTGCTCACAGCTTTCACTCTTCTTTCTGACGCATGTGAATTTTGGACTTCTTCCCAGTATAAATGCACTGGCAATGCAATATATTGAAAAAAAACCCAAAGAAACTAACATATTTATTTAGAGCCTTCTTCTAGTTTTTGCATGGCAAAATTAGATCAGTCTCTCAGCTCAAAAATCTCTAAAGAGTAACTCAAAGATAACCAGTAAATAACCAGAAAAGCCTTTCCTTCAAAAGAGCATAGAAACAGACCTAGGAGGATAAGGAAATCAGCATCTTATTAATGCATGCTATCTTGCCTTTTGGATACTATGCCTTCTATGATTTATACACCAGAAAAAATTGTGCTTCAGGATCAGTCTCATATTTTGTAAGGTGCCAAGGAACAGCAATGCAAGGAGAAACTAGAAGCATCAGTAGCCTCATAGCCATTGACCAAAGATTCTGAAACCCATGCTATCCAATTGATCAGCATGTAAAACAGAAGTAATAGGGTACCCTGAAATAACTTTCACTATAATTTAAAAATATAAAAATATAAACCTCTTTTAAGAGTAAAATAACTGACAATACTGTCTCTGTGTTTTTAAGAATAGTCATAATGTAATTAAAAATATATATGTTAGGTTTTTTATTTTTTAATCTGGGCATTAAAGTTATTTTGGTTTTACAATTAACTTCCTGTTAAGTCTTACTAGTTACAGTTCAACATCACCTGCAGGCCTTTTAGAGTGCTTAAAGAAAGAGTTGGTTTCCAGCTTTCAGGCAGCAGAACTTTCACACAGGGTAGCAGAACAAAACGCCACTCCTACAAATGTGTTTTCTTTTTTTACTTTATTTTTGTTAGGATGAGAACAGATTCTCCCAGATACCACTGCATTGCAAGCATGGAGGGTGGAGGACTTTGTGTCACATAACCACAATGAGAGGTAGCTGTGCTCCTTGAGAAGCAGTGATTACAGAGCATCATTTGATGAGGTTGTGCCTATAAGGAAAATGACAGTAAAACAATCATATATCTCTGTCATTTTATATATATTGATTTGATGTCAGACAAATCGTTTCATCAGTCCAATAATTTTCCTCTGTCATCTTGTTTAATGAAAACAGGAAGGAGAAGAAAGTCACCTTACACATATTTAAGCCATAAACTGCATAGAGATAACTATACTAGACTTCTGTACTCGTGAACTTAATTCATCACTCCGAAAGAAAAGAAGCTATGACAGGAAGCTGGCACAATTTATTGCTGTTTTTTTTTTTTTAAGAATCATTGTTAAACTCAAACATATTGTTGGCCCCTTGAAGGCGAAAAGGCTAAAAAATACTCTAAAATTTTGTTGATGAATTTAACTATGTCCTCTGCTAAACTGCATTTATCATACATAAAAAAATCTAAGTTCAGAGCAACTCAAACAGAAGCACAATAATAGTATCATATAGCAATACATAACGTATCATCTTTGGAGAATCTGAATAATTGCAATGTTAAGGAAAGCAACTGATGAATTTTAGCGTGCAAAGTGGTTTCTAATTTCTTTGGAATGGAATGCTTATGGTTATCATTGTGGTTATTCTAGATGATTAAGTCTGAAGCAAACAAGGTTACTGACTAGAGTGCAGGTAATGTGTGGCACTGGTATACTACATTTATAGCATATTCCCTCAAGCACTATGTAGATTAAACCAAAAAAGAAAAAAAAAAAAAGAATGGTGGTCAATCATTTGGCAAACCTTTAAAAATTAAGTTCCTCTTATGGGTCTTCTGTCTTGGATTCAGGTTAAAAGAATGTCTTACTTAAATTTTAAAAATAAATAGTCTTTAAAGCTGGTTGACAGTAGCTTATTCCATGTTTTAAAATTAAAATCTGCTCCTTTTGTCATTGCTTCTGAGTTGAAAAATATGGTATTGATATGCTATAATTGCTGCCACGTACTTTTTTTCTAGGTTTTATTTTGCTTGCCACAGTTTACTCAGGATTAATTTCTCCCTTCTTTGAATTGTGATTGTCATAGAAAAACAAGCAACAACTAGATATTACACAAGAAAACTATGTTTATTCATGCCATTGAGAAGAGCAGTAATTGTCCTGAACATACTAACTTGATCATTTTTACACTTATCATGAGAGACAACCAACTCAATGTAGATGGTCTATAGAGCTCTCACAAAGACAGGTATAATCTAAAGGTCTCTCAGCTGAATGCTCATGCCAAACTCTCCCTGCAAATGAGCCACTTTTTAGAAGATTATCCAGATAAAATTCCTTTCCCAGATTTATTTAAAAATGTATTTCAATTTAAGAGAGAACTACTGTCTGCAGATGAACTCCTATTAAATTTCAGTTACACAGTCCTGAAAACACTTAAGAAAATGAGAAAGACAGCAAGGTGCTACCAAGTTTGCTAAAACCAAACCACCTTCCTAGAATGCAAGCGACAAATTATAAGACAGTTTTGACCTGAGACCTCCGCTCACACACACCTCTGACCAAAAAAGACAAAACACCAAAAACTCAGAAAGTCAAGTTTCCATTATTTTTTACTTCTTCCCAGGCAGCAACTCATTCAAACCTTCAAGTATTACACATTAAATACATTCACCAACATCAGCACATTGTCACCAATACTGATGTGAATCCCCCAACAGATCCTCCCCACTGTACAGAAGGGGTAATAATATGATTGCATTGATCACAAGTTCATTGGCAGATGACATCTGCTTCTTGATGCTTTATTTAACTCCTGCTTTTTTGGTTTGGTTTAGTTTTTAAATTGTGTAAGCATTGAGATCATCATTTAAATATAAGGGGAGAAGGTACTAAAGAGTTTGTTCTGTTAAGCATTTGACACCACACTTCCCTCCACATATGAAAACACAGAGAAAGATGAAAGACTAAAAAATTTAATAATCTCTAAGAGGGAACTTCATGAACTTTGAACATTAGTTTCAAGCTGGAACACGTATCATTGATTTACAGTGTATTCATAGATGTTTCTTGGTGAATAACTGGAAATACAGTTTTCTTTCTGCCTGCTGTAGTAAAAATCAACATGTCAATGTCCAGTACGTAAGGGTACATTGAAGACAATTTTCAGTGCTCTAATTAATCCCAATCAAAAGCAAGTATTATGAACTTTGTTCCCTCTTCCTTGACCTGCCTGCTAGTCCTTAAGAATTAACTTACTAATTATATTTAAGTCGTATCACTGATGAGTTTTCAGAGGTGGGAGGGGCAGGGAAGAAAAAGGGAAGAATCCAGTCAACTTCAACCACATATATCAAGTTTTAAACTCTGGAGCATTCCCTGAAAACCTCTTTCAAAACCAATATTTGAGTTTGTAATATCCTTCTTGACACCTGACTCCAAACTGATTTCACTGTTTTCAATAGAATATCCAGACCATTAAGGTTGAGTAAGAATGATAGAATCAGATCATAGTCTAAGCCGTCTGTATTTTACAATGCAAATGTTTTTTAATATGTGAAACACTTTATGTAACTACAGTAGATCGTAACCATCTTTTTATTATATATCCTTTATACGCTGTCTTCACAAAAAGCAATAATTAAAATTAATTTTAGAGTTTTCTAATCATGTCAGACTTTCATTGAGATAAACTAAACATTTTTTCCCTTTAGAAGCAACACATTGTAAAACACACGAAGCATATTCTTGATTAATGCTATGAACAATTAGGTTATCACTGCTTAATGAGACCCTGGCTACCACTACAATTCCAATTATATTGGAGGTTCCCAAATTCTTTCTAAAGGAATTGCAAGTTCAGAGGGCTAAATTAAATTTAGTTAATTTGTTTAATATATAATGCTGACAGAATTCCCAGTGTATAATCCCATCAGGATAAGTAAATTAGTATTTCAGTATGCACTTCTTTCACTGCACAACTTTGATTATATTAATCTGTGTAAATATCACAAAATGGATTTTTTTCATAACCAATAGAGAATCACATTTAGTGTTGCTATATGCATGATGTTTCCTAATATCTTCTAGAGGCACTCTGGCACTAGGTTTTGCTTTGACAAGTGCTTCTGAGTTTAAGAATGAATATTGGGAAATGATAAGAATTAACCACAGTAGTTTAAGGGAATTATTCTATTGTACTTTATATTAAATTTTTTTTAACAGAAATTATGAAAAAAAAATCACCAGTATATAAAATTTTTAGGTGATATGGAAGTAAAATCTCAGGTGTCCACCATTTTTAACTGCTCTACAAAGGCACTCTTGATTCTTTTGCCTATTTTTAATATTCCAACCTAAGAATAAAGAGTTTCAGTTTATTTGCATTTTTGTTTCAAACATGTATGCAGTTCATTTCTTTTCCAGTGTCTGTTTAGTTTTGTTATAGAACTAATCTGTATGAGTTTGTCTGTAGAACTATAGAACATACTGTCTGCTTGTTTATAGATCTAATTTTGAAAGGCCTGCACTGAAGCATGTAAAGGTCAAGATCTATAAAATCTCCTTCTCTCAGTCAAGGCCACTATACTGAGTATGGGAAAGAATTAAAACCTTTATCACTACCCTCAACATGTCTTCCACACGCTATTTAGGTATACAAACAGTAGGAAGAAAGACTCTGCAAATGGCTGAACAACTGCTGACACAGTCTAAAAGATTTCTCTTGAGACCTTATTAGCAGACAGATGTAAAATGGCTCACAGTCAAACTTGAAATTATTGACAGTCATTTTAGAAGCCATTTTATCGATTACTTAACAAATTTCTTGTGAAGACAAAGATTTTTTTAGAATTTATCCCTAGTGCTATAAACACTGCCCCTTAGCTGCTACTATTCTCAGAGATTTGCTTTCAATTGCACTGAATTTTCAATGTCCCCTCATAGACCATAATCATGCCAGCATACACATGAAAGTAGCCAAAAAATACCTCCAAACCATGATAAAGAAGAGACAGTATTTAAAGAACATTCCTTTGAAATGTTTCCCTTTCAAAATTATGTGAAGTAAGAATTGGAAACCAAAAAATAATACAGAACTTGCCATACGCAATTTTTATATATCATTTTATAGATTATGAATTTCATTAATAGAATTGATCAAGAATTTTTCAGAAATTAAACCTTGTTTTTGGTTTCCCATCACTACTGACCATCTGGGCAGTTTCCAATTTTCTATTTTTCCAGTTCTCCTTTTGCAGTACTTGGCCAACAGGAAAGCTATCACTTGTAGTCAGAAATAGCTTTTCATGATCATCAGTACCACCTCACTCAAATATAAACATTCCATCTGTACTTCTTTAAAAACTCAAGAATTACACAATCAAAGCCTTCCTTTTATCTATGAAGTGTTGTGATTCACGTTATCATTGCTGATGAGCACATAAATTTGAGAATTTCTTGAGGGAAATAGATTCAATAACATTCAGAAATGGAATAACAATGACATTGATTCTCTAAGATTCTTATTCTCACTACACAAGACAAAAAACAGAAGCAAAATCAACAGAATTTCTTCTCATGGATGCTTTTGACTTACTAACTTAGGCCTCCATGGCTCATTCCTGTGAATCTCATATCTATGGGAGAATTCAGGAATCTCAGACTCTAGTTCTGCAGAGAAAGCCTGGAAAATTGGTGGCCATTGGTACCACAGCTGTTGCCATGTCCCTGAAACAAATATCTTGATATATATGTCCTCAGAGGCCTCCTCAGAGAACCAAAGGGGACTAGGGAGATCTCTGATGAAAACAAGAAACTTGCCAAACCCATAGATCATAAATGACAATAAATGACTTCAGTATCCACAATCTCCATGGCATCCAGAAATGCAGGCAGGCTTACACTGTTGTAATATAATCAGTGTTGCTGTAGCTGGACTAATAACCATATTGGTAGCTACCTAGGTTATTACCATGCAAGCTGCATTTTCAGAGGGTGCACTCACAACTGTGAACTGCAATGCAAGAATGCTCTTCTGACATACACAAGACATTGTTTACTACTTGCTGAAACAAAAATTATGACAGATGTAAGATTTGCATTTGGTTACAGTTATTGTATTTTTAATGCAAATGAAGCATATCCTTCATCAAGGCATGCTGTTAGTTGTATTCCCAGAGGAAAATAAATTAATAGAAACAACTTTTAATTTAAATGCTGATTTCTTGTCAAAAAGATGGCAGGATGTATCAGCTCCAATAAAGTCAGTTGTTTCTCATTAGCTTATCCTGTTCATTCCCCCTCGATTGTAATATTTGATTATCTTAATTGGTTTATTTCAAAACATGGAAACAATTACATTTTTTTTTCTTCTTAAAGTGTCTATCAGAACTGTTTAGTGAGGAATTAGTTTTGGGTTTTTTTAAGGTAAACTTGAATCCTTTTTTCTGTATTTCAATCACCTGTTTTCACATAATGACAGAAGAATAATATTCAGAGAACAGCGCAAGTGATTGGGATGACTGAATGAAATAATTGCCACTTCTATACCTCTATACACTGCTGGTGAGCAGTGTATATGATATAAGTCATTAAATGCTCCTTTCTGCCTTTTTTAGTAAATCAGGGCTTGGACAACTGATAACCAACCCTGTTCTACCAACAGTATAGCAATTAGCACTTCTGCAACTCAAGAGGACATTCCCTCTATAGGCTTCTTGCATTCTGACCACTCAAATTCAGGAACATCAGTTTTAATTCAGTGGAATAAAAGGGGAACAAAATACTTGGCGCTGAAACATACAAATGAGCCATGGAGAAACTAGCACCTCTCCATAATTTGATTTATGAAATTCACTTTCCCAGTGCTTATGAAATTGTAATCTTTACAAGATAAGCAGCTAAACTGAATTTAAAAAAGACTTAAGTTCCTTCTTCTTTTCTGTGTAATGTGCACTGACCGTCTTTTCTGAAATGTCCTGAGAAGCCCTCTCACTGGTGTTGTTTTCATACTTTTGGAGAGATTTTCAACTAAAAGTTGAAATATATACTATATTTCAAAGTACTATATTTCAAAGTGTATATACTATATACAAAGTATACTGGGCTATACTGTGGTTTGTTACTAAGAACAGAAATAGTGTGTTCCAAAAGAGTGCACTGAGAGCCTTTAGCTTTACATTTTTATTACTATATTGTGATTTTCGAAGAAGAAAAGAAAATACGTTAATTTAATAGTGATGACAAATAGAAATAATTTAAAAATATTTCTTAAATGGTCAAACTCAGCAAATACTATCACAAGGAGCCTAACAAAAATCTACATAAGTCAGAATGTTTTAAGGTAATGTATTACTACTATAACCAAGAATAGAAGCATACTAGAAAAAACATTCAGATACTAGGATGTTCTACTAAGATTATACCAATAGCAGTAGGACTGGGCATTAAAAACCTATGGAGCACATTTTGCTATTTTCTTTGTTAACTCCATGCAATGGCTTGGATTATACTGGTTATGCTATAGCTATCCATGAGATAATCATAAGTAATGTCTTTATTTTCCAAAACATATGGGGTCCACACTACATACTTAGGAATCAAAGGAGAACTGTCAAAGTGTCTGTGCCAGTCCCTCAAATAAGAATTTCTAATCAGATAATGTGATATTCCCTAAACTGGTGTATGCTTGGACATACATGCTGCCTCTATTTTGTACCTCCTCTCAGGTAGTTGAGATTTCACACCTAGTAATTTGGAACACAAGTAACATTGATCTGACAGCTCCTAAAATGCCTAGAATAATTTCATCCCCTCTCACCACCTTTTTCACTCCTAAGCACATGTGAAAGGGAAAGATAATTTTTTTCGTTAGTGATCAAAAAAGATTCAAAAGAGAAAGGGAAAAACAGTTTATAAAATTAACCTACACTTGAAACATTTTACTGGTTCAGGCCCTGCAAAATTAAGTACTTACCAAGTCTTATGAATCTGTCAACTGGATTCAGTTACAGAGATATTTTGAGGGAGGTGTTGGCTGTCTTCTGGCGGTAGGATCAAGACAGCATAATTTATTTTTTATAATAGTCTGGCCTTTGAAAAATAATGACTTTCAGACACCAATTAAGATGCAATTCAACTGCTGCTTCCCTTTCTTCCTTTTAATTTAATTCATCTTACGTTGAATAGTTATAAATTACATTATAAAAGATTCTAATCTGAACATGCTATGATGACAGAAAGAGGACCAGAAAACTTTTTTTGCAAATATGTCCCACAGCACATGAAGGTACATTAAAAATTATATTACTCACTGTAACAAAGTGTCCTTCATCTGCAAGTACAATTTGCTCCCATTTGCAAAAAATTTTAGACTGTCAGAATGCAGTGAAGGAGCTTTAGAAAGACTAAAAGATTGGAATGTGACAATGGTTAAAGGGTCAAAGTTTTGTTCCTAACATGACTTCGGATATTCTTGACAGTTAGGGGTACTGGGTTCAGGTTTTATCCATTGACTTAAGGACGACTGAGCTTCAGCCATGTAACATGCATGCCTTTAGAAACCAACACTTTTGCTTGTGTTTGTTCACAGGGTAAAAACTGATTTCAACCTGAAAAATACTTTGATATTTTTGCCCATGTCCTTGTACAGTCATTACATAGCTATTAGCATGAAACATCATTTTTATTTTCACTTGGCTGTTTTCAGAGATAAGGCATGTGTGCTTGGCCTGACCCCTCTGTTCAGAACATTATGTCCTCACGATATGCTGCAGTTATAAAAAGGCTGCAAGGAATGCTTTTTAGCTGACTTAAACCTAAAAATAACTATATGGAGAAAGAATGAACTAAACAAAATTTGCTCTGAACTTGTATATACCTGAACGCATAGCATCTTTTTGAATGCTTTCATAGTCATGCCAGTCCTTCCTTTTCAAGCCATCAGTCCAGGTAAAGAGCTGTCCATCTCCCAGGCCCAAGAGAAGTGTCTGTGAAAATAGAAATAAAACATAAAAATATACATACATACATATATGTTTTTTTTTACAGAAGAATATATAATATGGCATATGCAAAGAAAACATTCAGTGTATCCAACACAAATATTATAACTTTGCCATGGTAAATGAAGCTATTTTTGACAAACAATTATTCAAAATATGTCAAACAACTTATGTTTAAATTTCTCTTTCCAGCAGTGTCTTCCTATGACTGTTTGACATGAAGCTCTGAAGTTAAATGGACCACTTAACCTGAACAGGTTTCAAAAATGCTTCAACTCATGAAAAACTCATTTTTTAATAGCCAGTGTTGTGGTTATTACTCTTCACATAAGGCCAGGCTCATTGCATCAGAGGCACAAAGCAAAGAGAGCCCCAAAGCACTTTCAAATCCTGCAGATTTTTCTCCATTCTAAGAGTTAAGGGGAAAAAACCCCAAACACACCCACACCCAAAAATATCCAACCAAAAACTCCCACACAACATACAGATGCTAAGTTGACTTCCCTTTTCCAGACTTCAAATTCTTGTATAAAGCTGAGAGCTGATTTTTGATTCTAAGCAAATTTATCTTTCTAGAGTTTTTCTTTTTTTTCTCATTCTTTCTGCCAAATGCTGGTATTTTACAGTAAAATAGAAAAATACCATTAAAAGTACACAAAATTTAGAGCTGTAGGAAGCAGTACAAAGCTGCAGAAGTTTTCAAGTAAAGTTAGCCTTTTCCTAAATGCTTAATCTACAAAAAATGTGGAGGGGAAAAAAAAAACGCCAACCAACCAACCGAAAAAAAAAAAAAAAAAAAAGGCCCAATGAAAAAAAGCCCCCCAAACCACAAAAAACCCAAAACAAACAAAGCAAAGATGATGACCTATCATATCTGTGTTGAAGAACACGAGGAAGCAACTCATTGCTGCTTAGGAGTAACATGCAAACTCTGGTTTTGTTAAATCTAGGTCTGAACCCATGAGTTTCCCAGAATGCAGGGAATGTATAATGCATGTTACAGATGGTATCAAAGGGGCTGTGAAAACACATTTTGGAAGCAGTTCCGGGGCAGCAACTTTTGATCAGTCAGAAATACTGAAAGCTCTACAAAAATCTTATGCATATGTAAGAATGCTGCTCTGAACTTCATCTACAAAATAACTAAACCTGGTGAACATGGAATTAATCCATTTTCTCTTACTGATTTTACACTGCTGGCAGCACAAAACTGGATGTGGCTCAAAGTGAAGTTACCCCAGCCTTTTCAGTCAGCGTTTCTCTTTTAAGGACAGACAACTGTTTGCCAAGCTACAAGATATGAATTTGGTAGCTATGGCGCCCTAAAAACTGGAGCTGCAAGGCTCTCAGAGTTGTAAGCAGTGAGGGATGCCAGACTTGGATGCCTACCTTCAAGCAAAGGATGCTACAAAATCCTGGCTGACAAAGGTCCACGCACAAAACCTCTGCTTTGGCTCAGCTGATATTTCTGTGCATGCTGAATATTCAGGGCAAGGTATTGTGTGAGCTCAGTGCTTTTCACTGAGCTACTGAGAAAAGTCCATCACACTCTGCTAGCGTGACCTACTTCTTAAAATTTTAATATTAAAGGAAACTTATGTTACATATCATCAGAATACAACCCAGTCTGTATTTATTCCTCCATTAGAACTTTTGCAGACAGAAACACTCTGCTGTTATGTTTTAATTCAATACAAGTCAGAGATTCACACCTGGACGAACTGAAGAACTTAAGATATCCTGATAAAACTATTTCATCTTATTGAAATATCTGGCTTTTCCTGCTCTTGAAATTAATTCATTAATTTCAATAATTCCTAAGTTCAAATAACGCTGATGTGCTAATAGTAGTATTAAATGGCTTGGTTTTTAAAGTCAGAAGCATAATGTTTAATACAGTCTGAAATAGCATTAACCATGATTCTTAAGACCTAATTCCTAAAATCATCCACTCTGAAGGATGAGCTGGCTCTTTAAAAGTCAGATCACTATCAAAACTCTAAAGCAGGATAAACTACTTTTATTACTGTGTTGGCTTCTTTTCCTAAAAACAGTGATATAAATGGCAAGTTTGCAGCACACAGAACATTGAGTAGTAGAGTTTACACTTGGTTCCTGTTGCCTGTTTGAATTTTGATGTTAATATTCCTAAAAAATATTGTTTGCAGTTACCTGATAGCACTTACAAGTCTAACTTACCAGGAGACCCTCTTGTCAGCATAATATAATTAAATTAATACATTCACTAAAATTAACCTAGCAAAAGGAAAAATATAAATCCAACTATCATGTGATACACAAAAAGCTGAGGTCTTGCTCTGGCTCATATTCTGAAAGGGTTACATTGCCACAAGAGGCCATAGGATGCAAATCTAAATATTTAGTGTTAGTGCTACCATAAATCCCTGCTTGAAGACTAAGGGTTCTATTTGGATTGTTGTTTGGATTTCTATTTTGGTTTTTGTTTTTTTGTTTTTGTTTTTTTTTAATAAATCCCTTAATTCTCTTCCATCAAAATTCATATTTTTAAGAAAAAAACAATATCATGTTGATTTTTCAGCTTTATCATTGCTTCAGTGTAGGAACATCCGTTCAGAGCAGGAAGGCATTGAATGCAATGCCCTCTCAAGCAGCTTCCCAGGAATAGCATTTGCACAGCATCTAAACAGTGTAGATTGTGGCCCTCAGAGGGACTGAAATTCAGGATATTCACTCCATGTGCATAGTAAAATTTTCCTTCTGGAGTGAGCACAAAACAGGACTTAGGGAGGACTTGGGGTTTCATAACCAAACTCTCTGGAAAAAGCAAGAGTTTTACAGGGAAAATTCTATAGCTCTGAAGAAATCAGAACTGCCTTCAGTCTCTCAATAAATATCTCCCTTATCTGCAACTGAAGGATTTTTCTTTCTTTTTTGATGTTGATAAATTGCTAATGAAGATACAAAATCACTTGAGAAAACCAGTTTCTCCATTTCACTTCAACCTAACAGTAAAAAAAGTATTTTGAAAGACTTTAAAGCAGTTTCTGGAATGTTTTAAAACTGCTAGAAGTCTCTGTTGTAAAACTCCATCTAAATATGCTCACATGCCTCCTTCCATATGATGATGATGACCGGAAGAGCCCCCCTTCTAAAGCATCTCTAACTGGTAAGTAAGCAAAAGAAACGAAGGAAAAAATAATTAAGAAATAAAGAAAATAAAAATAGCCTTATTCTAATCTTCTAAACTTGTCTTCCCCCTACATGCTTAGTTTTCTGTCTTTTTTGATTCATTGATAATTTATACTATTTTGAATCAAACTAGAAAAACGCTCTGTTTTTGTTATCCTCAAACTATGGCTATCTGGTGTAATGGATAGATAATAATAAGAAAGATGGTGCTGCTACTTGTAAGTATCCACAAGATAGCCCAGTAACCAAATCCCAACTTCAACAGTCAGTCTCAGAAATACTAGTTTTGAGTAGGTGGATATGAAACCTCTTCAAAAGATAGAATGTGCTAATGGATCCCGATTCTGAATTTTTGCTCAACACATATTTAACCATAAGCTGACTGTCTAATCTGAAATAAAATTAACAACACAACATAAGCAGAAATAGTAAAGAAAACACCAAAAGGAATTCTTCATTTTAGAGGTAATGTAAGAAACTGAAAAGCATTAAATTAATTCTATAAATACCTTATGACTTCAACTCAAAATTGGGTTTAGCCATTTCAAGAACTAATAAATTAAGCTTGGGTTCCAACTCATAAAAGAATATTATCAAGAATTATTATCTACAGCTAAGAAAATTACTCAGTCACAGATCACAGGAGACAATGTATTGTGGAGAATACGTTTGGTTTTTACACATTCTTGGTTCTCTTGCAACACTGCAAGATTGCTATGAGGTTTTGGTTCTACCTGTATCTGTAACTGTAAGGGCAACAATAGACTTCAGTATACACAAGGGACTATGAAATGGGGAGTGTGACTGAAGAACATGAAACCAACATAGGAGAAAGGAGAAGACTCAGGAACAACCCACCCACTCGCCCCTATTTCCCCTAACATAGAAGATATGCTTACATGTAATCCCTAGTGATACATCAATATACAGGAATTAGCTGAAAAATAGACAGGGTCTTCCCTCCAAAACATTTCTGTAAGTCACCCACAGATTGTGCAGTCTGCTTCTACAGCTCTTAGCCTCTTGAACTCAAGAACTATTTTTCTCATTGCAGCATTATTATACTAGCAAATATCACTCTACATATGAAGAGCTGTATTTTGACTAGCTGTCAAAAAAATCTTACTATAATTTATCATCCAAACATTTGTTACACATAGAAGGCAGCTGTGAGTTGCATGTCCAAAAGGGACGACCCACCTACAGCAACATCACATACAGCATCTGCCTTCCTATCGGATTTTCACATTAACCTCAAACCTTTTGGGATGCAAGACTGGTACAGTACTACACAGCCTCAGAGGATCCTTCTCCAGAGAAGGCTCAACATCAGGTTCAATTAAAGAGAATATGATAAGCCCCCCAAAATATCACAATTATCAAAAACTCACTTACAGATTATTAGATCCCCAGAAGGGAAAAAAAAAAAAAAGCTTCTCTGCTGTGACATTTGAAAGCTTGAACTCAGAAACAAGTGTCTTCATTGAATAACTCATTAATTTTTAATTTCACTTGGTGGAGGCAGACAATTAGAAGGGACACTGGCAAGGAACATAATAAATCAATGGAAATGTAAATTTCTAAAAAAAAAAAAGAAGAGATAATTACAGATGCACTTGGAGCATGAGGATTTGCCCACTAGCTCTAGGGTTATTTTACTAAACACCAGTATACAATCAAACATTGCATTAAAAAAACATCATATGCTGATCAGCATAACTATCTCCATTTGTTCAATGCTTTTTAGGAAATAACCTAAGCACTTTTTCCCACTCGGGGAAAGATGAACATGGGAAAGAAAGGCAGTAAAGAAGTACTGAGATTAGATACCCTCGGGGATATTTCAGGAGAAGCATGAAGACAACTAGTGTTTGTTTCCCCTTTTTTGAAGGGGAAACATTATTTTTGAAATAAAAGATTCTGTGTAGTGTTTGTAAATAATGCTATGTAAAACAGATACTTCACACAGATAACTCTCAGCACTCTAAGCTCTGACCAACTACTCTGATCAAACAAGACAATTATAAACAAAACCAGAACCCACTGAGCGATTAAATTAATTCTTTTATCAGAATAAAGTTACAGATGACTTTTAAAGAGTATTGTCACTGAATGTAACAGCATAAATTTATTATAAATCAGCTGCAAAATCACAATGTGTCCATTTACCAAATTTATGTCCTGGTATTATCACAAGCATAGGAAGACAGCCATCCTCATGAAGCTTCTTCCCTAAGAAGTGGAATGGTGATGAAAACTACTAATTTTGAAAATTTTCCTTTTTCTTTTTATACTAAATGTTAGCACAAGACCACCAAGGTGGGCTGGCACTACAGTATCCAAATCTGAAGTCTGAGTGCTCTCCCACTTCCACAAACAAACGAAATCCATACTGTTGCAGTGACTGGCTGAGGAAATTAGAGATGAAACCCAAAATACTATTTCCCCCTAATATGTGTTTGATATCATAGAATCATAGAATGTCAGGTTGGAAGGAACCCTAAATGATCATCTGGTCCAACCCTTTTAATATTATTGTTTATACAAGATGTCTTAGCACCCTGTCAAGCTGAGACTTAAAACTTTCCAAATTGGGTCAATTTACCACTTCCTCTGGGAGACCATTCCAATCTCTGACTGTCCTCACAGTGAAAAATATAACTCTTGTGTCCAATCTCTATCTTCCCAAGAACAACTAGTGCCTGGTACCCCTTGTCTTATCCATGTAACTCCTTCTAAATAGGTTGTCTCCATCTTCTTTGTAGCCCTCTTTTAAGTGAACATCATAATAAAGTCTCCTGTAAGTCTTCTCTTCTTAAGGCTGAGCAGACCTACTTTTCTCAGCCTCTCCTTGTATGGCCGGTGCTCCAGTCCTCTGATTATCCTCCTGGCTCTTCTCTGGGCTCTCTTCACCATGTTCACATCATTTTCGTACAGCACAGACCAAAACTGAACTTAATAGTCCAGGTGTGTCTTAAAAGCACTGAGTAGAATGGCATGATGACTTCTTTGTTTATGCTGGTGATCCCCTTCTTGATGCAGCCCAGGATTCTGTTGGCTTTCTTTGCTGCTGCAGCACACCATCCACTCTTGTTGAGACTGTTATCCATCAAGACCCCCAGGTCCCTTTCCACAAGGCTGCTCTCTATCCAAGTGGATCCCAGTCTGAAGTGCACTCTTGGATTATGTGTTCCCAGGTGAAGACCTTACACTTCTCCACACTTAACTTCATAAAGTTCATGCTAGTCCACCCCTCCAGTCTGTCTAAGTCATCCTGGAGGGTGGCTCTCCCTTCTGACACCGCTCCACTCATCTTGGTGTCATCAGGTATGAGGCAGGTCGATCTACAGAAAAGGTATAAAATACAAACACTGCACTATCTCATCTCTACCCCTTCATGCTTAAGCTCTGAACATCACCTGTGTGGCTCTCCTGACCTGTATCTCTTCAGTGTTTGACTAAAAAAACAAAAAGGTATTAGAAATGCCAAATACAAGATCTGTGTGTAAGTATCATGTAGAATGAATAGGTACAATCAAGTTCTTAAGCACCCGTGAAGTTCCCATCACCACAAAATTAAACTATCACACCTAGTAATTTGGATTCATCACAATCCATCCAAAAAATACCAGAAGCAGGCACGGCACAGCCTGAAAATATAAGATGAAAGCTCTGAACACCCATGATGCACACTTTTCAGGGTCCTTTTCCAGGATGCTGTCCCTTTAGGCAGGGAGCAGTGTCTGAACTGGGTGCAGTGGCAGGCTGGGGGGTGGGGAGTGGCCCCCTTGCCCACCGGTGCACCCACCATTCAGTGCCACTCAAAGATGGTTCCAGTTGGTCCTGCAGCAGTGCTGAGCAGACACTGTCTGCCAAAACTACTGCCCCTTAGAGCACCACTTCAGGAATGTACAAGGGATGAATGGTGAGACTGGAAAGATGGGTGAGCCAGAGAGACATCTGAAAAACCTCATCTTAAAATGCCACCCTACCTCACACTTCAAAGAAACAAGTGATGTGGATCTGGATATCCTCATTAGGTTGAAAGACACTGAGGATGAAGCAAGGTTGTTAAATAAAATGCAGAGAAGTACTTGCTGCAATCAAGAGAAGATGGTAAGGGCTGTAAAGCTCAGAATCTTTCAAACAGAAGGAAAAACCAGCATACAGGATACTTACTACCTTTTAATTTGATTTTTACCTTATTTCTAAGTACTTTTGTAACATTTATAAAAGTATGAACCCAAAATGTATTCTAAACCCTTGACTTAAAGCAATATAATAGACAACTGAGGACATGATGAATTTCTTCACATGCTCAGATTACTTCTGCCATTTATTTGTTATGCCACAGCAAATAAGCATTTATTTCACTGACATTTACATTAGTAGAAATAATTAGCCCAACACATCAAAAAAAGGGCAGCACTTGATTTAGTCTGCAACATCTGAATGACTTAAGGTTATTTCATTTTTGAAACACTTATATCAGACTTTCCTTGCTTATAGATTCTAGAATACCACAGGCAACCCAGTAGCGTCATGCTATCAATTCCAAATTAAAGCTGTTAATAATGTTATTTAGAAAATGCCAAGCTCCCCAAGCATTTCATTACTGAGATTTTTATAGACAGGTATAAAAGCTGTTACTGCCGCACTATGGTTATATTGCTAAAGTCAGAAAACTGCAGAAAAAACTAAGTTAAACTAAGAGTTTTAAAAACATCACAATTTCCTATTAACCCAATGTATTAGTGCTTGAGCACTGCGTGAAAAAGAAAATGTAAGGATGCATTTACATAGTCGAAAGTTGTGACGTCCAATTATGGAAGGTGTTTAATAATATACATTGGCATAAGAACACTAACAGCTTCTTTAGCACAGATACTGTCTTGCATATACCATTCACAGATTAAGAGCATGTGGTATGCACTGCCATTCAGTATGTAGAATTTTAAATACATTGGTTGTACAAGTTATCAGGAACAGAGTTCATGGACTCCTACTGTGGTTGACACTCCAAGGAAAGTTCAGAGCTTTGCAACTCTGATGTATGTTAGAAAGATCCTCAAAATTTATTTATCATTTCTTTTAATAGAAAACATTTCCAAAACAGCCATTATCACCTCACCAAGACATTTTCAATTAATTTGTCATATGGACAGTAAATTACCTGCTGGCATCTTTTACTACCATAGCAGAGAAGCAACCAGAAAGTTGACATTTGTATTTCATGTCTGCTAAGAATGACTCAGGTAAAACAGGCAAAAGAGACTAAATCCCCAAGAGAATACATACAGACTAATGCCAATAGCTATCCTGGGGACATCACAGTGTGTCTAAACAGATTTTTCAGTAGTTCAGTTACTGTCCATTGCCTTTTGCCCTTTCCCTCAGAACCACTGAGAAAGGTCTGGCTCCATCGTCTTTACCCTCCACAGTCAGATATTTATACCTTGTCTTCTTAAGAATAAACAGACCCAGCTCCCACAGCTTCTCCCCATATGAGAGATGCTCCCTTCCCTTTGGATGAGGACATTACCACTTCTGCACACAGGGAATAAAATGCACTGAATTCTGAAGGAGTTGGGACTTGCTATCTGTTCAACCTGAAACATCACGAGTTGCCAAAGGTGACCTACAAAGTCTTAAAGTGAACCTTGGCTTCCTAAATGACACCATTTCAACTGACTGTCAGATAGGAGGTAGGGTCCAGACTGAAAGGAAAATAAATACAGATTTCTCAGAGTGAACAACTCCCAGCTCTTTCTGCCAGCTGGTTTAAGCTGCTGACACTTTTGCTCAATAACTAGAACACCTAAGCAAATCTCTTAATGTTTTATTTTTACTTGTCTCAGTAAATGAAATGTTTATAGGTAACTAAGGCATAATAAACTTGCTGAAAAGAAACCAAATTCAGATATCACGAGCATCTATGACAGTTCTGAATGAGCTAAAGCCCACACTGACAGTGTGCTGCTTCTTCAGGACTTCAACTTGAGTGCTCTGACAACCCAACAGGCTGACTATACATGACTATTCATTTTCAGCAAGTTTAAAAGTTACTAATTTGTGCTATTCCTGCATATTTTTAATGACTGCCTCTTTCAGAAGTTAATTTACATCAAAACCCATTAAAAGAGTTTGAAGTGACTCATCAGGATTTTTGCCAGCATGGCTTTTGACTGCTTTTGGAATCCACAAAGGTATCTGTCAGACCCTTCTGATGAACAATATAAGCAACAATTGTGAATGACTCCTGAAAAAATTTGTTATATGAGAAGTTTTGCGTTTTTTGTTTTTTTTTTTTTTTTTTTAATGTATACCACACAGTCATAGGAAAATATAAGCCTGTTCTTTTGCAGAAATAGCATTTCCTTTCTCCTTAAAATAAAAAACTATTCCCCTAAATCAACACCAAACTCCATGTCTACAATAAGATTCAGATTGTTAGTGTATTTTCTGATTTTACAAATTAAAAAGAAAAAGCAACAGAAATAAATCTAGCTACTGTTTGGGGACTGATGGATATTTTTACTACCTGCAGTTCACAATATTGCATGGATGAAAAATAAAGAAAAGATAGTGCTTACTGTTAATTGATTTTTCAGATATACTCTTTTTTCTTCAAGTTTAGCATAACGTCTTCAGATTTTCGCTATACTGGTCTTACATTGACCACTCATATTGACCACGAACTCAAGGCAAAAAGTGGTTTTGTAGGACTCAAATGTCAGGTGTTTTAAGCAGGAAATAATTTCTCACTTTGATATATATGCTCAACAATGATTAACCATCATATTTTCTAATGCTAACTAAAACTTAAAGTAATTTGCCCTTGAATTTCTTTTAATAAGAGCACATCGTCTCTTAGGTAGTATTCACAGAGTACTGAACACATTTTATAAACAGTACAGAATAATATTACAGATAGGTAATCACCAATAAGAAAATGTCTACATATTTGTTGTTACATGAGACAATAACACTTTCAGAAGCATTTTCTAATTTTTATCTCTCCTTGGTGCACCCTGTGCTCATCAAAAATTCACTTTATTCATTGGTGCTATATTCTTCAAGTCTCTGTGGTAGAGCTAATAACACTGCTCCAGCAGACCCAGCAATATTAGAAAAAACCAAACCAAACAAAAAAAAATTAGCATTTCTTATTGCTTTAAAAAAGATTTTTGCCAGCATGGCTTTTGGCTGCTATTGGAACACAGAAAGATATCTTTTTTTTTTTTTTTTTTTTTTTTTTTTTTTTTTTTTTTTTTTTTTTTGACATATTCTGTTGCAACAGCAACACTATAAAAATTTGCTACCTGGCCAAATTTGCTACCTGACAGATTTTAGTACTAAATGAAAAAATTTCTGGAAAAAGAAAAAAGAAAAAAAGCTTCTGCAGCAATGAGATAGCTTATTCCATGTTTTTCACAGCAGCGTAAGGTAAAACTTAATTTGGTCCCTCAGAACATTTGCAAAGGCTGATAGGCTTCTATGAGTATATTTTTTTAATTCTTATAATAGTGTAGTAGATTGTAGCAGGAAATAGATAAATTACCATAAAATGAAAGAGCCTCCTTATACAAGTAAAGTACAGCAACTTTTTATTTTCACTATTGTCAGAACATTTTCTAAAGAGAAGCAGCAAAAGTGTTTTTGAAGTTCTTTGCTGTTTCATGTCACAACAGAATTCAAGGGCACTGTTTTGCAAACTACTTAAGCTTTTAGCAATACCCATATGGAGGTAAAAATAATACTGTATTGAGGAGTGTCTCTGTTTACAAATACAAATAAAAAGTTAAACCTTTATGCAAAATAACCTGTAGATGTAATGCTATTCTCATAAGCAGACTCACTGGTTGGTATTAAAACATACTAATTAAATTTATTAGTACCTGGTTTCAGAATTTGCAGTTTAGGTTACACTGGATTAAAGGAAACAAAAACTTTCAATGAACCCCTATTGGATAAGAATGATCTTGCCCTTTAAAGAAGACCTTGAATAAAACTAATTATTCAAATGCAAATGGCGAGTGTTTATCAGCAGGCTGCTGATGCTGCAGAATGCCTATCGTTCTTGATATGTTGAATAATAATTTCTATTGAATTGTAATTTCCATTGCCTAACAGCTTTTCAAACAAACTCCACACATTGCTCCCGAAAGAGAGCCAATTAAACACAACTGGACAGGTTTACACTCTTGTTCAACCTTCTTAAGACAATACCAAACTGATAAGGAGACCTTCCAAGGCCTTCCAAGGCCTCATTACTTCTGGGCTTCTTGTAAGCACAATGGGGGTTTACAGAGGCCAATGGCTGCTGGACAATGGTCTCAATGTGATGAAGGAACACATCCCAGTGTGATGAAGGAACAAAAGGAACTAGAATTTTCAGTGGTTATCCATGTGCATACATGATCATAAGTCTACTCTTTAAAAAAATAACAGTTCCTAAGCTTTGAGCTACAGACAGTGTTTCACTTCCCTATGTAAAGCTAGATTGCATTTAGATTACTTTCTTTTTTCATGTGTCACGACAACCCTGCTTCTTGCTATGAATAAATTGATTACGGAGTTTCGAGTTGGGGTTTTTTGTTTATTGGTTGGGGTTTTTTTTGTTGTGGGTTTTTTTGTTTTGTTTTTGAGGGGGGGTTGGTTTTGGTTCTCATCATTCTTTCTGAATCGGATGTAACTCCATGCTTGTTCCATTCTCAACCTCACACTCATTCCCATAATAATTTTCTCTGCATTCTTCTAGGTGTTTTTAAGTCAAGCTATTACCAATGAAATACCTCTTTATAGGTAACTCTGTAAAAATAAATTGAGAGAGATATGAAAAAACCAACTTTGTTTACTATACAACCTTCACGTGAGAAAAGGGTTTTCAATTTCTTACTTTCCACCAACTACACAATAACACAAGAATATAAAGAATACCTTAACACACCAAAAGAGAATAGATTTTGCTCTCCTTTAACTGAATGCAGTTAATCGCAAAAAGAAGGTTAATGAATACTGAAGAAGTTCTATATAATGTTAACACTAAGATACTATGTCAGCTCCTGTTGCTTCCCATTTTTGTTGAAAGACCAAAAATTAATTCATTGCTACAGGAAGTTTTAAGCCATCCTCTGTTGAGTGAAATCCAGCAATCAATAACAGAATCCTGAAAACATATCTGGAAGGTCCTTTGAGACATAATCTTGCTCACTTCAGGACTAGCTTTGCCTAAATCACCTCCCTGAAGTATCTAGCTAATCTGTCCTTGTAGATGTCCAATAGCAAAGACTGCACATTCTCTCAAGGCAATCTACTTCAATACTTCATTTTTCTTGCAATTAGAAAGCTTCCCCTTTCATCTAACCTGCATTACTTGCCATAATTTAAGCCTTTTATTTCTTTGCTCTTTTTCACCATGGACAAGAAAAACATATTTCCTTTCCAACAGCTACATTTCATGGACATGAAAATTATTCTCTCCTCTAAACTAAATGCTTTAAACTTTCCATCTTCTTCTCAGATGGTTTCTGACCCTGGAAATAAATTAAATTTTGAAGAAAACAGCATTACTTTGTTAATGATTCGATAAGATTAAGAATAGCAACTATAAACTGCTTTAAAAAAGAAAAAAACCCACAAAAACCAAACAAAATCACCCCACAAAGCCCACCAGAAATAACAAAGAAACCAACAAGAACTGGGTAAAGAACTAAGATAAGTGGTCATTTCCTGAAATTAAGACAGATTAAATAATTTATTGTAACGTGCTTGTTCCCTCTCTGCCTGACAACAAAATAACCTAACATACTCATCTTGCTCATTCCCATTCCACAGAATCATCTGGGCTGCAACAGACCTTTAAGATCACCAACTCCAAGTCTTATTCATACCTTGAACCCATCTCACAGTATTTTATGAAGCAGTAGTGAATTTTCTTAATTAAGCCAGACGAATGAAATGTTTATAGATAAATAAGGCGTAATAAAATTCAACAGGATTCATATACTTAAACCTACCAAACTAATACCAGTGATGATCTAACAGGTCTTGTACTTCTCCTGCTTATGCCTGAATGAACGCTGATTTTTCCCCAACCAGTGAGATCATATGTAAAGAAATCAGACATGTACAGAAATCCTTCCCCAGGTGGGAGAATAGGAACATAAGAAGAAGGAGGGAAGACTTATGAGATGGTTTAAGAACTATTTCAAATACAAATGATGACCTCATTTTTTTTCCTTTGAACCAAAAACTTTGAAACTGGACAAACAGATTATCTTCTATGCCTAATGCCATTTAAGCTGACCTTTCCATTGTATGCCAATAGTTTTCAATTACAGAACCAATCACAGTATATTTCACTAAATGGAGTACTATGACTAATTAAATCTATTTTTTTCAACAGCTAGAATGTGAATAGCATATTAAAGTAAGGTGAAAGAACAGCTTTGTTTGATATACTGACTTTTAATCTCTAATTCCTTGTCTCCCACTCTTTTCATAGGAATTGAAGGTTACACACCATTGAACAGGGTAAGCTACTGTAACTCAAATGTAGCTTCAAAGATTTGACCTTCATTTTTTCTCAGACTTTTTTCCCCATAGTATATAAACACCAAATTGATAGGTCTGGAGATATATGCTATGTGCAAAGTTTTAAAAGATAAAATGCCTTAAAAACAAAACAAGACTGACAGTGAAAATAATTATCATAGTTCTTTGGCAGAAGCAGCTATATCCACCTGTGCTACAGATTACTTCTATAGATTTTGAAAAGGTCTTTAAAATGCAAGAAAGTAATTCTTTTCCAATGTGGGTTCATTAAATGAGTTAATTAAAGAAGCCCTTTAGTCTAAAAATTAGGACCCACTCCACATCCAAAGCTAGGTATTTAAATTTGTGTTTACTTATTAATACGAACAGTCTCATTTTAATAATCCACAGTTCTTACTGATGTCAGCACACTTAAAGTTTGAAAATGTTAGTTGACACATCTAGGCAACTTGAGACCTTCCTGTGGCATTGCACTGAGGAATTCATTATAAGACTGTCCTCAAGAGTCATGCAAGTTCTGCAGAAAACCATATCAGACAAACTGCACTTTCCATTGCCCTCACCCCTCAGAAAAGGCGCTGTAGTGTGGTCTTACAGACTGTTTCCATAACCCCCTCCTCTGAGGTCAGGTTTTTCAGTAAAGTCAGGAGCAGAGACCTTCCTGCCAGCTTCACGCTGGGTCACAGCTGCGGTGCTGTTAACCCCGGCCCTTGTGAAGCCTTTCATCCCAGCAGGGTCACATCCTCCTGCAGGCTGGTTCTCACCAGGCCTTCTGCCTGAGAGCTTAGGAGAGCCTCCATCCTGCCTACGCAAAGTCTCTCTCCATAAACATAAAACACTCATTCCCACTGCACTACCTTGGCAAAACTCAGTAGCCTTATGCTCCCCAACAGATCTTATATCCAGCTATGCTTCAGTGGCTCGAAGGCAAACTCCAGGGCTCCCTTAAAGGCCAATTCTCTCTACAACCAGGACCATTACTAACATATGGATACAAAGAAAAGATGATATTATCTTAGCTCAGACCATGAAGTAGCTGTTCTTTAAAAACTGACTTTTTACTGATGACTGTTACAATTACAGGGATTAATATTATTAGTCCCCTTTTTCTCTTAGCTGGGTATTTCAATATTCAAAAAAACTGTACTTTAAAATGTCTTGGGTCTAGGGAGGAGTCAAAAAAGAAACACATTAAAATGTCAGTTTAATATATATTAGAATCCATGACAGCATAAAACTTCACTTTTCATCTATGAATATTAAACATTAATGAGGTCTCAGGTACAAAGACATTAAATGAAGCATCAGAGAGCTATGATTTAGCTCATAGATAGATAAAGAAAGCTCACAAGGGAAGCTAATAAAGGTCACAACCACAGAACTATCATAAAATCAGGACATACAAGAGATGAAAAAGAGAGATTCAAGTAAACGTGATTTTTAAAAGGCTATTAAGAAATGTATGCAAGTTTCCAAAGGCAGAAATTTCACGTAGAACACATAGAAATTGAAAGTAATTAAGTCCATAGTCCTTTTCACTTGTATATTCCCAACAAAATAATGTTCAGACTCAGAGCCCGCTGGCAAACCTTAAAATGAAGAATTCACAAGCACAAACAAAATCATAGTAATAGGTGCATCCTGAAGTCTCTTGTTCCTCTCATGTCTCCAGTTCTGAAGACTCCAATGCCTATAGCCATAAACACAGTAATTAAAAACAAACAAACAAACAAACACACACAGGTAATACACGCTATTAGCATCCCAGCACAGATGTACAGGGAGAAATATCTAATGATTAATAGGAAAGCAAATAGGAAAGCAAAATAGCAAATAGGAAAGCAAAAGATCATAGACCAACTAAGTGACACCTTATTTTTTGTACACTTGTAATTTACTTTTCTTCCCTTACATTTTAATCATACGCAGAACCCCTCCTTATGGGTATAGAACCAGATTCCTTTCCTACATCCCCAAAGATAAAAGATTTCTAGGTACAAAATGAAAACAATCTTGGGAAAAATTCAGTATTTGGAGGCATAGGCAAGGACATATGACAGAAATACAGAGAGGCAAAATTCAATACTAGATATTCCATAGATCAAAACCACAAATGAAAGTCAAAGGTCTACCTAACTTCATACAGAAACTAGAACTGTGTATCCAGGTTATACTCAAAGGTGTAATTTTGCAAAACCAGAGCTACTAATACATGATGGCTAGCACAGAAGATTCTTAATGTGTATGATCCGTTTAAATGAAAACATGAAACTTATAAATGTTATGTTATCACTCTGGTATACAGTGGATGAGCACACATACCATATAATGAAACAGTTAACACTGTTAACTAGATAACACTGATCACTAACCCTAAATCACAAACACAGGTGAAGCTTGATACTCCTGTAGTTGCAGGTGAGCTACCAAATCCAGTCAGGGTAAAGGAGAAGGAATTATCTGAGGTCATGCTCCTAGTTATTCTCAGTATAAACAATGTTAATCAAAGTAAACAAAAAACCCCATGTTTTTGTTACTAAATTAAGCAGCCACACCTCTGCATACATACTAACTGCAGATCTATAGAAGACTTCTTTTTTTAATGCAATGTCAGAGTGCAAGCAAATCTTATTAAACTTTTTCCATAGACACATTCTCAGCAATAGTATCAAGAACAGATGTAATTAAAGTTTTATTATAGATCCCTCACTATGTGAGTGTCTAACAGCACTAGTTAATAATCATAAGCCTACTGTGCTCAGTAGCAAAACTTAGCTTTTTACCCAAACGTGTTTACAATCTAAGCCTAAAAAGGTAAGCAGCAAAATATGAATGAGACAGTATAATTCAGCATGGAAAATTATATTTCTGGTGCCCTATGAACCTAACTAGGAATAAATTCAAGATACAGTCATCACAAAAAAAAAATTAATTATGGAATGTTTACATTATTTCATAGAAGTTTCCTTTGTCCTACACCTGAGCACCTCCACAAAAGGAAGAATTGGGTTCTGACTTGGTTCCATTGGCTGATGAGAGTCAATGTTTCAAGAGCTAATGAAAGAGCTGGGGTAGTCTCCAAAACTGTTGGGTATTCAAATCAAGCAGAGAATGCTCTATGTTTTATATTAGGGTAAACAGTGGCATAATCAAGGTAGTCAAGCCTTCTCCATGATTTTTTTTCAAGTGCAGGGAGAAAGATACAACAGTAATTGTGATGCTGATGCCTTAAAAAATATTCAGTTCTATGGATGACTAGGAAAAGTTGCATCTCCCTGAAGATAGGGAGAACAGAAATTCGATTAATTTCAATTTGTCTTCTAAAAAGATACCATCCTTAAATGAGAAGTAATTCTTTAGCTCCCTGATTTTTCTTATAATTGATCTGGAAATTTCATAATATACAATTTTCTTCATACACAACCTTGTATATCAAGCATCCCTGTTGGGTTTTACACAGCTGACTGGACCCATGGATTCCTGCACCCCAAATACATCTTTCAGACATGGCACTGACGACCCAGGTGGTGACACCAAACAGCACTACCAATACAGGTCTCATTTTACTCTGCTCTTCCTGGAGAGCATGCATATCATCAGTCCTTTGTCAGGTCTATAGTTTGCTGATTACCTGTATCAAGCCCATACAGCATATAAAAACTCTACAGAAAGTGCATCTCTTGCAACATCTCCCTCATGCTGTGTCCTGACTTGGAAAAGTCATATCTGCTGGCATGCAAACATACAAGTGCATGCAAGTGCTGTACGTCCACAATTTAATTTTCATCAGATACTCTGTGTTTGCTTCTATTCCATACTGATTCAGTACAGTGTAAGTCAGTACTTTGCATTCAGCTATATTCAGGAATTCATTTATATCAGATGGTCTGTAGTCTGTACCATACCGAAGTGGTACAGTTTCTTTTGATGTTTCTGGCACTCATTTTCAGTTCAACACTATGTTCAACACTTCAGTTCTCTATGAATGAGAACCGTTCTCTGTGAGCTGATCTGAAGAGGAAATAAGAGCTTCAACCAAAGTTATAACCTAGTCCTTTCTCATACTGGATGGAGGGAAAAACCCTTCCATTATTGTTAGCAGTCTTTTCTGAGATTAAGAAAAAAAAAATAAATTCTTCTCTATATATAATATCAATATCTGTAGCAAGCAAACCTTAAGCAATTCATTCAATAAGCAACTCAACTAAAGCAATTTACTCAACTCAAAACTCGTTCAATTCCTGACAACTGGTTGTAACTTCTTTTTCATCAATTAATGTTTTCTACATCTCTTCAAAAGGACCAGACTGTCCTTTGCTTCAGTGCTTGATTAATCACCAGGAGCCTGTGGCTAATGCACATGAGGAAAGGAAAACTCTTTCAGAAGAGATTGGCTCGAATTTGTGTACATATACACATACAGTATTTATATATGGGCTTCTGTTAGTGGTTAAATATTATCTGAAAAAATGGTGATTCTCAGAAGTAGAATTTAGATAATGTAATCACTATGAAGGATATACTGATATTTTTCATAAACACTCTGTCTTAGCTACTAAAGCATATCTTAATGACAAATTATCACAGTACAGTAATTCTTTTAATGCTTTAGAATTGGTATATTAGAATGAATTGGTATATTAAGAAATGGCATTGTGTAAGGTTCTTTTAATACTGAATAATCTTGTCAAGTTCCTGTGTTCTGTGCCTCCCCCTCAGGGTTTGTCTGTGGGAGCCCAGCTCCTACCTGAGTGGCCGCTGCTGCTGCACTGGGCCTGTCCCTGGCTCACAGGCTGCCTCCGTGGCTCCATGGATGCATCTCACCCTGGTAAGCTGAGCTCCTTGTTGTATGTTACCTAAGAAATAAGCTAAGTCTGGGGTGAACTAAACCTGGGGAACAGATGGAGGTCAATTTTCTGTGACTCTTGGTGAACCTGAATTTATGGTAGCCTAGAGCCTTCCTCAAAGTGTCCCTGGTGAAACCACACAGACAGGTGACTTCTGCATCCTACACAAATAATTAACGAGAAAAACACCATACTGCTGAGGCCACAATGTGCTTAATTAAATTAATGTACCTCAAAACAAATGTCACAAACAGCAGCCTCTCTGTAGAAAATAAGAGGGTAGAGCCATGCTGTACTATCTGCTAAAAAAAGGAAAACCACATATCACAGAATTTATACTCACCATAACACCTCTCAGTTATGAAAAAAAGAACATAAGGTAAAATAAAACCAACAAGGCAAAGCAAAATCTTAAAGAAAAGACATTTGCATTGCATTTAAGTCAAATCAGTATTGCATAAAACCTTTCATCTATCAAAAAGGTCTAAATAACAGAGACATTACTAAACAAGGCACTACATGGAAGCACTGACAACTGATGTAATCTATTGGTTTAAAAAGGGTAATACTCTTACAAGGCAGATTGCAGCCTATTAAGGGTGACAGGCTATATCTGAACTAATATATTTAAAAGTGCTTGGGAGTAATTTTGGACAAGGGGACATCACTCTTCATAACTGCAAACCGTTAAAACAATATCGGTCATCCTCTCATCCCCTGCCAACTAGGCCACATATACTTCTGCAGTGATCATGTTCTGAGCACCAATTCTTATCAGGTGTTTTATATCGAGATGTCTCATTTTGGAGACCAGAAGCTGCACAATGTGGATGATAGCCACTCCATGATAACTGGCCACCATTCATGGCAGAGTTAAAAAACTGGTGTATTACATTCCAGGAAAGTACTGGTTGGACAGAGAGCTAATGCAACACAGCCAAAGACCAGCTGTCACACTGCATAATCCCATTTCTCTGTTCTAACATTTACATTTAAAAAATGTGAAAAATATTAGCAAACTCCTTCATACCTGCAAAATACAGTCAAATAATTTAATGAAAATTTTCAAAATATGTTAGCTGCAACACTCCTAATTTTAATTTTTAATCTCAGTAATGTCAAATCCTCAAAATGCCTTCTGAAAACACTACAAGGATTACTTCTGTGTAATAGAGCACTGTGCAGCACACAAACAAATTTCCATTACCACTGTTAATTCACAAGGTTTGAATCATCAGTTGGTATGTTTCAATTTAGGTACAGTAAGTATGCATAAAAGAAACAGCAATATTATCTAAGACTATTAAAAAAATCAATCTATAGAACAGTCTGCAGAAACAGAAATAAAACCAGTAGCTATGTTGTTTATCATGTATTGATAACTACTGTGTCTGAAAGCAGAGATAATTACAGAAGTGCCTTCCTGTTCTTCAACATATCAAATACCAACACTAAAAATGTTATATGACAATAACTTAATCAAATACTGGAGTATTACAGCTACTATACTGTAAAAAAAAACCCAAAACTATGCAGACAGAAGAAACTCTTCACAGTGTCTAGTTTATTCTGAATACCACCTCATTGTTTTCTGCTTAATCCTTGCAGTTCAGGATAACAGCCACATGCCTGTGCACATCTGTATCAAAGCGACCTCGATTAGACATTATAGTTGCCTTTGGAAAAGTGTGACCTATGTTTCAAGAACATATTTCAACTGTGAGTAGGTTTCACAGGTAAGCTGCTGACAGGTTACTGGAATGCCTGTCACTTTCCTGGACATCTTACACAAGTGTCACCAGTGGTGACTGTCATCTCAACGCAAGGACTTCACTCTTTCAGGAAGGGTTTGCTAACAAGCATGGCTAAAGTGATGCTGAGTAGTGGTTGTAATTAAGAACAGAAAGAAACTAATAGAGTCCTTCTCTGTGTTAATCACCATTACCAAAGAGGATCTGTAGATGCAAGAAAGGGCCTACATGAAAGAGCAGCTGCACTAAGGAATAAGGATAGACACAGACAGGAATTACGCTACATAATAATCACTTACTGGTATGGTGTTCTGTTGGTTGATACAGAACTGATGGAGGGGACAAATCTTCTGTATCCTTTACAGTCTATAATCTGAAAACATTGTGCCAGGGGGAAATATATTACCCCATACAAATGCCATAAATACAGTATGGTGCAGTACTTTTCTATGGTACTGCAACATGTCCATATGAGCACAACACCTACAAGCACTCCTACAGGGTGAAAATGTAGGAAAATGCAAATATAGCCCAGATTATAGACTCAGAGTACACCATCCTTAGGTGAGGTTTTCAGGAGCAAAGAGGGATGGTGCACTGGAGCTTAATTCAAGCAGTGCTGAGTAAGTGTTTTCATGTAACACAGTAAAGCATCTTAGAAGCATTTTTCCTCAGCTTTTAAAATTTTTTACATAAGTACAGTTCTTGGGTGATATACACTATTTAAAAAAATGCTGGCATGCTGCAGAAATCTGTGTGTTCAGCTATGATTATTACTGAAGGACCATCAAAAAACTCCGACATTCTGCAAGTGTCAAAAGACAGTAATCCAAGAGAATGAGTATACACTTTTAAAGGAGAGGGGGAAAAAAAATCATAAAGCTTTAAAAAATATGTCCCATCCAGAAGCTTCTAGCATTTCCATCTAGCAAGCAATGACAAACCAGTTAGCAAAGGCTTTGTCAACAGATAGGGTCCTGAGGTCCCCCTTTCCTAAGGGTAACATAGGGTTCTTTGGGTACTATCACCTGCTAGATTGATAGCAAACAGGTGGATGTAAAGGCTTTCCACAAAAGTTCATCATAGTTTTTTATGGAAGCAAAGCAGAAAATATATCTATGTTCTACCTATTTTTTTTTGTCCTTTAATTAGCTCATTTCCACTACAGAAAAACTAAATGGGCTGTCTTTTGGCATAAAGAATTCAATGCTTATTGTATTTTTATTACTTTTACATATTCTGAATTTACTTTTGAAAATTTTCTATTTGCAAACCCCCTCCCCCCCCAAAAAAATCCATTTGCTCTAAAAAAAAGTGGTTTACTTCACTGGTAAAATTTCTACAGAAAAAAAGGAACATAGTTTTGTTAACACTTTAAATTTAATATAATAGTTAACCTAAACCCAGAAGATGTGGTTTATTTTAAACTAACTTCACAGTTGTAATAAGAAAGCCTAAGCCATCTCTCGACAGCTGTAGTATTAGAATGTAGGTACTGATGATTCACATACTCTTGAAAGTTTTTTATGTTTTCTTTGTGGCTCTAAATATCAAATTTCAATCAAGTCGCATAGCAAACTCTCACAGAAACTACAATTTATGTCCAGGGATGAATGCTGTATCTGTGATACTGTCCAAACACTATCCATATGCATTTGCTCTCTGCACGGTGAATACTGTGCTATTTGGGACTGAATTTTTAAAGGCAAGGGGTGGTATTTTAGTGTTAGAACCATTTGTTGACTTCTTTTTTTCATAGCAGATGTATAATTAAAAGGCAAAACTAAATACCATTACGAGAACACACAGAGGTATATATAGTATTTATACAGATATTATGAAAATTCAAATCCATCCAGAGACAGAAATTCTGGTGGGGCAGAATGGAGCCTGGTTGAATAGTACTCTGAATATTATTTCTGTTATGTGCCGAGCATCTGGTGAGCTCTTGTAATAGTGATACTCATTGCAAATATTATACTGCAGAAAAGTACCCTACTCAAGGAATGTGACTAAACCAAGATGGGGAGCCCACAACACAACAAAGTACAGCCCCTAACTCCATCTGTTCCCTGGAGAAATGCATTTTCTTTGAACAGATGGGATGAGTGGGACCAAGGAAAGAGAGCTGAATTTACCAGCTGAACTTATGGAAATTGATGTCATCAGATGCTGAGGGAATATATACATGAGTGAGCATAGTGTAGACATGTGAGAGACCCAAGGCACTGATTTCAGAGCCAAAACACTGCAGTCAGCTTGTTTAAATAACCGATGCTGGACCAGAGATCCCAGACTACAGAAGTGGCCAGAAACCCAGAACAGAAACAACTAATGCATCTCTCCTTGGCCTGTGCATTTCAGAACACTTCAGATGAACAGCCCTGTGACTGGCTACGTGGTTGCAAAGCAGACAGCTATGGACATATTCTGAGTGACGAATTTTGAAATGCCCAATAGTTTTGCTCCTTCCCTCACATAGCCTCTGGAGCCCTCATCAAAGTTTGGTTTTTATAACTCCTGTCCTTCCTCAAATTAGACTGAATTTCAGCTATGAGAGTAAGTTTGTTTTAAAGTTGTGCAACACTACCTCAGGACATACAATTAAATCCGCTCCTTCTGTTTGAATTAAACAAGAATCAGAAGAGTTTAGTTATATTTACTTTTCAGATGTGCCAAGCAAGAGAGTAAGGAACATGGCGGGTGGGTTTGGAGCATTTAAACAGGATCTGTGTTAATAGCTTAGCTGCTATAATACCACTTTAGGCTGTGACAATCTTAATTAGCAGATCTCATCCTCTCCATCTGCGCTTTCTCAAAATTGTCTTGAATACCTCCGAGTGTCTACAGCTTATAGAGCAAGTTCCCAGATATCAGGACAACTAAGCTTGTGCTCTCAATTGCACAGAATTTGATAATATGTAAAGACAAAAGGTGTAATTCAGAGGATGTGCACTGAAGCATGATAGTTATGGTCAAAAATTGTATTGGACATGACCACTGTATTTTTTTTCTTAAAATACCTGGTATTACGTACCAGACCTATTACATAACAGCCCTACATTACCCAAATGTAACAAATTATTTCAGATTGTTGTGTTTATCTGTTACATACATCTATAATATACACATGCATATTTGCAATATTATGCATACACATTTATATAATTTTTAAATATATTTATATATGCATATGCAGATTCGTCAAGATATGTCTGACCTTCATTTATGATAGTTACTTGTCATCCTAGAGTAAGTCATTGAATAATGGCAGATTTTTTTACAAAGGTATATATTAAATTGTATGCCAACAAGAATCTACTCATGAGCAATGTTTATGGAACTACAAAATACACATTCTCATTCTGCTTAGATGATGAGCCATTGTATTTGTCTTGTCTTACTAAAAATCTTATACATTGTCATGAGCATGTAGCTTTTTAAGGATAATGAAGTGTGATTATGGATGATGAAAATAATGTGCATTATTTCTGTGATAGCAATCAATCATAACTGACTGATTATGATTGATCATAATCATAATGATCAATTATGGGTAACTCATAACTGTAACCCATATTAATTGCACTGCTAGTTTGTATTACATACCTATATTCAATTTCTGTGTATGAGATTTTTGTCTAAACATACAGGCCAAATATTTCTTCATCATGTCATAGCCTTTTAAGTTTGACTGGACACAGTAGAAACAGTGCAGCAAACAGAGTGAATAACTATTACAAGTACAGTAAAACTAAGATTACTCACAGGTGCCTACTAAATGGTGCAGAAAGAAACTAAAGCAGCAGAATGCAATTCACTGGACAAGCTCAGGGTGCAGGAAAGTCTATCTAGCTCTCAGCCACACTGAGACAGGGGGACAGAAAGTGGACACCTTCAGCAATTACCCATCTGCTCACAAGAATTATACACACCTGTAGTGAAGTAACAAAAGCAGTAATCTGATCAGGTTCCAGAGTGGAGTCCGAGTGCAGTGAATGCCATAGAAAACAAGGAGAATTGAGGCAGAAGGGGAAGAGAAAAGAATATGCCCTACACAAGCTGACAGCACGGAAGAGGAGAGAACACAGGGAAATGTTACTTCCAATTGAGATTTCTTTGTTACTGACCTAGAAGCTGTTTGTCCTACTCCTGCAATCATCACTAGGAATATTACAGTGTATGTGATGTGAAAATACAGATGACTGCCAAGAATGCAGACATGGCAATGAGATGCATGAATAATTATCTTTCTGAATTTTTTCTTGTTCATTGCCTGGAACAGCAAAAAAGGAATTCCAGACTAATTGAAATAATTTTTTTTAAATGTAAAAATTCACACTAAACTATCTGTCATCAGTGATGTCAAACCAAACTATTTTATCCTTCAGAAAACAATTTTGTTGAGCCCTAATTGTGATGCTGGGCAATCATCCTATTTATTTTGAAATCTGAAAAATAAAACTAATGCATATTTAGTCAATGGGACTCCAGAGTTGAAACAGTCATTCAGAATGTCTTAATTCAATACACATGACCCACAGATGAGACTTAGATTCCACTGTGCTGTCTGAGGTTGACTAAACTTCCATGGGCTTATACCTAAGATAAATAAATAACAACAGAAGATAATTATGTCTGGCTGATATAATTTGACCTGATTTAAATAACCTGTAGAATATTTCAAGCCAAAAACTTACCATCTTCATACACCATAATACTTATATTCTTATTAACATGTACTTCAGTACTAATAACATGCACTAGCAGTTGTAACACGAACTGCAGAGAGAGGAAACACAAATATCAAGTCAGTCATTAGTGTCAGGACAGTAATTTTATATTTTTTTTTAAATCTTATTAGCAGCTAAGAGAATTTCAGAAGGTTAGTTCTGTGTGCAGAATTTCACAGCAATGAAAAATCCTACGTAGGTTTATTTTTTTTTTGTTTAGGTCTTCTGGTCATGATCACTGTACCAAAACCTCAGTGACGTCAAGACTGAAGCATAAGATGCAGAGTACATCCATGGTCTTCAAAAACTGTTCCAGAACTGAACAGGCTGTACAGCAGATAGGTCAACCTTTCAATAATGACTGCTGCTATTATTGTGACTGCTGAGACAGATTAGATAAGCTTTTTCCACAGGCTTAAAATCACCAAGATATACCATTCCCTTTTTCAGAATTCTGCAGATGCCTTATTTTCTTCTATGACAGCACCACAACACTCTCATGAGAAAATACTTTCACTCTGTCACATTCCTGGATGATCTACTGCTTTCTATCTTAAGCAGATTTATGTAATGATAATAAACCCTGCCTTTCCATAAGTATTGTGGAACCTCCATATTCTGAATTCCGGAGCCTTTTGATTTAAAAATTTGTCTGATCTCAAGGTGTTTTTTTTATGATAATCTCCTGATTATATTATTATAACAGCAACTTTGTCATTGCCAACAACTAACTGAGTTCCAGAATCTTTAATTTCCTGTATCCAAAGAAATAAAATTATTTTTGTGGGAGTTTCCAAGACACCTTTTATCAGGGTACGAATTTGATTTTGATACATGAGGCCTATTTATGACCAAAACTCTCTCTGCAAATTATTGTACCCAACTTGCATCAGAAGCTTGACAGGTAGCTGACATTCTCTATTTAGGAAACCACAACAGAAAAATCAAGAGCTTTTGGCACTCAAAATCTCTTCTGTACCAGAATGATGTTTCCTAACAGCACGGCTATTACCTCTGAATGTCCATTTACTCAGGAGCTGATAAGAGTGAACTGGATGGATCTCAACAGCAGAATGATAACAGGGTCACAACCAATTTTGTTTTTTAAATAGTGAGTTTTCTCGCAGAGGATGTCCATTCCACTACCAGGGGCAAAACAAGAGCAAGAAAGCCAGAGACTCTTCAACAAATGACTGAGTGCACACAAAGACTGGAGTGTAGAGAACTGAACCTGCTGTAATGATGAAGTCTGACATTCAAAAGCTGAATATCAAAGTGCTTGAAAACCAGTATCTGTAGACAATGACAGTCTCAAGCACCTCTAAGAAGCAGAACTACAGTTTCTATTCAGCATTCTTGTTTCAATATAAAAATACACTACCCAGCACTACAAAGTACTGGTTAATAGGAGAATCCACTGCTAACTCTGTACTCTGCTTTGCTTTATTAACGCGACAACTTTTAAGAATGTAGGTAGTTCAGAGCCATGAAGACAAAGGATAAAGATATTAGGAGAATAATAGCACTGATTCTAGCAACAAGGTAATTCACTTGTGAAATGCTACTGCCCACGTCTCTTCAAACATGTGATTCCACAAAGGGGTCAGCTTGAAAGGCAGATAGGAAACTGTCATGATGAGAGCACAAAAAAGACACAAGGCACTTCGAAGGTGAATTGTGGCCACATCAACTCTGGCAAGTGGTATTCATACTTTTGATACACCTTTCACTGTTTTAGTCTACCGTTAATTTTAAATTAGTAAATTACATTACCACACTGATGAAAGAAGCTATAAGCTGCTAGATGAAAGCTTATTTTAAAGGTAATTTTATCCTTCAAATCTACATTTCACTTTACACTATTTTCATTTTTACAGCTTCGAGGTTATACACAACCACCTCCCTGCCCCCCATGTTGTAGCTGCACTGTGGTTGTGTTTGCATAGAAATAACGCAAAGAAAGGAGCAGCTCCCAGAGCTGCTTCTCTGTCTCCCACAGCCTAATCTCTCAACAGTAATCTTGCTATTATTCATTCTCGCCCTATTTCCACTACTACAAAATTGGTTTTCATCCATCCTCCCCATTGATTAGGAGAGGAGCATCTGAACATGTGGACTTACTTAAGTGTGAGTTTTATGGCTAAAAGCATGGTAACTATTTTATTTTAATGATATGCTCTTACCATTGATGCAGAAATTTTATTTTAAATTATATAAGAAAAAATAAAGATAAAACTGAAAAAATTACTTTTACAGATTTTTCCCTTTTTACTTTAATGGAAAACTGAGCAGACATACATTAGAATTTGCAGAAGGCAGACAAAGTATTACTCATAAATAATAAATTCATTAAAATATAATAAAGCAATAAATTTTAAAATATTACAATATACTATAACATACTTTATTGCGTATAATATATATACTAATATATAATTAGTTTTATATAATGTAAATAATTATCACGATTTCAATGTAATTTATATAGTTATATAAAAATAAGTAATTATATAATATAATTTAGGTAATATAAATATAATTATACCTATATAAAGAATTAGTATAATATATGATAATATATATAATATAAATATTAAAATATTAAAATTGTTAAAGCTATCTTGGATGGATTTTCTTCAGTGACTCTTTTATACACAGTTTTTGCACTGTATTGCAACATTAAGGAAGCTTACCTGTGGAAGATACTAACAACTAGCAAATCCCAGAGATTTCTGCATCCTAGCTAGCCAGAGGCCATGTAGTAACAGTTTTTCCAAAGGATCTTTTAGCTCATCACTCTGCATGACATTGACTTTCAGTCTCTTTCCACAGTTCAACACTTGCCAAGTCTGTCACTTGATAGAAAAGCCTAATTATTCCAACAATCTCTTAAAGAAAAAGAAGAGCACAACACCTATTATCAGATCTACAATGACTGAATCAGAAATATAATAAAATATTAGCTGTGGCTTAACTCATTAAAAAAATTCGTCTGGGTAGTCTGTCTTGATGGTTTAAATAAGCCTTATTTCACTCCTACACACTAGATTTAAAATATGGATAACTATATAGCTTGACAAGAGCAGTCAGGAGACAGTACTATACAGATAAGTGAATTAATGTTTCTTGCCATGCTGTTACAGAATTGGACAGCAATAACTTATTTGAGCTTTGTTAATAACTGCTTATGTTTTGGCAGATGTGTATTATTCCTTCCTTCTGTTCCAAAATCATTGTACACATCACAGTTCCTATGCTTATTACTGCTTTGTCGGCATTTTTGTCTTGTCACAAAAACGGATGGCATGGACATTTTTTTAAAAATCCAGTCACTGTCCTGGCTGTTATGGGGCTTTGGAGCATACCTTGGACAGATGGTTTAATGACAGATTTATTTTAAAAGGAATTGTTAAATTGTCTCTTTCTACATAGGCCTGAATCAACTTGAGAGAGAAGCTTTACTGGCTGACACACACCAGAAAACAATTAGTCAATAGATGGTGAGTAAAAAACAGGACAGAAACGAAGAAGTGCAGCCAGTGGGCACAAGACTGCATATGCCACACAAGCAAGGAAAGCAAAGGGAGCTTAATCTTCAACTTCATGTTTACATTACAAAAATCTCTACAGAAAAATTAGAAATTTTCTACTATTTTCTTTTTTGAACACATATATATGATGGAAATAAAAAAACCAAAAAAACCAAATTTCACATACTACAGATGTTTTGGATATAAACTAAACAAAATAAATTAGCAAGTAACATTCAAGATACCCTCTTTAACATGATTACTAAACATTTCATTGTGACCATTTGAAATATTCTTATTGGGAATAATTAACGTCTGTGTAACAATTCTGAGAGTCAAGAACAGAAAAAAGAGAGGGGGCAGACTGGGGAATGAGGCAGAAATGTTAACACTGAAGATAAGGAAAAACATTTGCTGAAGGAGCTTCCACTGACCCTTGAAATTGTTTTTCTGTACTACCCAAACAATGATAACAGTTACCTTGTTTAGAAAGGAGGTGGAATCAGCAGGATAGAGTTTAAAAATATCCCATACTTTTAATTAGAAGCTAATGACAATGCTTACATTTCTGTCATTCGAGTACATTCTGTGCAAAGTCTCAGAATAGGTTGCATTTACCAATGACTTTGAAGGATAACACTGATGCATAATACATTGCAATGAAGTCCACTCCATAAATGAGTATGTTTTGTATACTTGTTTCTTGAGATACAAAGCTAAGATGAGTACTCCAAGGAACACAGCTGAGCCGTCCAACCTAAGGTGAAAGTATTGGCTGAGGAACACAACAAAGATCTCAGTAGCTCCATCACATGCTAAGGAATGCAGTGACAGGGAATAGTGGGGATGTTTGGTTACAGAAGGAGAAAGTTATATATACTAAGTGGGAAGCAGAAGAAATCACTGGCTATTCTGTATGAGATATTAAACTTCGTATTTGAAATTCACAAACCCTGAGGTTTTAAATATCTTACCTGGAATAGATGAACTAAATGGAAAATGCGTTTAATTTTTCATGAGCACTTAGTTTTAAAACTCCTTTCTTCATATGCTTGTGTTCTTATACAAAATAGCAATTATCTATGCACTTGTCAACTATATTCTTTCATTGCTGTAAGTGTTTGAAAAAAGTCACAATTTTATTTTCCAGAATAGTCTGCAGCAGGAAAAGCAGTACAAGCTGGTATTTTAGACCCCGGCATGCTAAAATTAACGTTATAGCTTGTCTATTGAAGAACCAATAGATGGGGTAGGAGAAGCCACATAAGTTTGTTCCAGTAAATTGCCTTGCATCAGCCTCCATAGTATATACTACACCATGAACCTCATATTTCATATGAAAGAGGATTTTTCTTAAAAAATCTCCAAGCAAAATTCTCAGGAAAATCATACTTATTCACACTCTTCTCAGTATCAACTAGATTTTTATTAAAATATATAGAGTATTTTTCTTTTTATAAAATAAACTTCCACAAGTTCAGAAACTGTAAAATTTGAAATGTACAGCCCTTATCAAGTATGGCTCCAGATACACAACAGCTCCCTCATAAAACCTCACAACTTCATCACTTAAGTGGTGAAGGGACAAGGAGCAGGCAACTGCCGCAACTCCTGAACATCTTCCTAGCATGGAAATGTGCAGCTTTGCTTCCAGGTGATGTCAGTATGGATTTATCAAGGTATTTTTGCTTACAGTCTGTCAGGTAAAACTTATGGGAATGAACATTCCCAAATGAAGAAGGATGACAAGCTCACCCTCCCACCCTCTGGGTCCTACATTTCACAGAAATCTTGAGAACCTTAATCTTAAGAATCTTAAGCTTCAAATCTGTAGCTCTATCATTGTCAAAGCACACAGTACACTGAAAGACAATGAATAATTATTATTGCTGGACACTGAATTTTGCTAGAACTTATTTCTGAAACTAAGCAAGGAAAAGAAACAAGTTGCCTCCTTCAGGAAATCATAAACACAGACAGATGTTACTTCCTATTTTAATCTCTTTGAGATTCTCACAACATTAAGATTCCAAATAATCAATTTCAAGTGTGTATCTCTACTTCTAAATCAAATAAGATAGACATCTTATTTCTACCAAATTAAAATTCATGCTAAGACTGTTACACCTTGAAGTCATACAAGTGTCATACAAATAAATTTACAGACTCATCTGCAGTCAAGTAAGCCATCACCCAGTAAGGTATTATCCACAGATTTGAATATATACCTAATAATAATAGTTCCTAACTGTTCCAGAGAGAGGGGCAGGACCAGCAGGACTGATGATAAGTTCAAAGAATCAAGTTAAGCTAATTTCTGTCTTTTCTTTTCCATGTCTACTGTGGTGCAGCTCATGAGGAATCCTTATTGTGGAACTTAAAACATATTTTTAGTACTGTCTGGAATGCAAATCATCTTCAGTACTTAATGACTACTTTTCAATCAGATCTTGTAAAATGGAGAAAAGGGGATTAATTCAAATACCTCCCAAATCCAGTCTCCAGCAATGCAAGTGAAATCAAGACTCCAAAAAGTCATCTGCCTCTTTTCTTATCTGTACTTCATCCCATTTTCACAGCACTGTTTCCAAAATACCTCACCTACCCTAACACTACCATCACCAGATTAAACTGCATAGGTTGTCTTCCCACTCCTAACACTTCTCTTTGTTCTGGTGCCTTTCCTTTGTAAATTCAGCCCAACCTTTTTTCCCCCATATCTGTCTCCTGACCTTATTAGATTCTACAACCATTTTCTTCCTTTTCCCAAGTCATCTATGACACAGAACTCAGGTGCTATATTTTCAATTCTAAGCTTCCCTAAGCAGAGACCATGACATATTTCTCTCCCATCTTTTCAACCACCTACTCCACAGGATTCTTCTCTGAAGATCTATGAAATAATTAGGGATAAGGATGCTAGGTGCCAAAAAGATTTTAAGATCTAGATATATAGGAAGTGAAATGTTTTCATTGGGAACAAAAAATGTGGTATAATTAAGTCTTAACACTTGTCCTAACTTGGGCCTATGAAGCAGACAAGAAGCATAGATATGCAACAGTAAGTGTTGTGGCTGAGTGCTATACTGAAACAGACAGAGGGGTCTTGGAGACAGGGAAACCCAGGAAAAAGCAAAGAGATCCACCAGGAAAAGGGTGAGAAAGGCTGACCTGGCTTGAGCCTTGACAGGAGCAATCACAGGACATTAAACAGCTCTGGAGAGGGCTTGTGACAAGAAGCACCAAGACCAGGGTGGGCAAACAGGGCAAGGGGCATAAGCCAGGGCCTAGGAGGGCAGTTTGTGCAGGAAGGTGCACAGGGAAGGCCCTGCAACCTGCTTGATAGTCTCTGCCATAATTGCAGGCACATTCCTCAGGACTATGAGGAATGTTCCTACAGATGTCTCATGTTCCTCAGATGTCTGATGCTTCCACCCACATGGAACTGGTAAGAAAGAAGATTTCAGTACAGGTGGTAGGTTGCAGCAAATGCCCAGGCACTTCTTCTGGTGAAAAGGTAAGAACCTGCATGAGCCATCAGAGGTCGATGATCTGTGGTGGCAGATGGGCAACTTGAAGGAAACAGTGAAAAGGCTGCACAGTATTTGAGGAGAAGAGACAGACACACAAGTGGTTTCACAACCATGTTATGAGGCCCCTTGAATCCTGGTGAGGCACAAAAGCAGGACTCCAGCCTCAAGAACCAAATCCAAAAAAAGCTTTAACAGCTACAGACACCTACAAGCAGCCTGCAAGGAGAAATTGTACCAGCAGCACAGTGGATACCACAAAAAGAAATTACAAATGCTCATAGTAGGTGACCCTCTGTTAAGGGGCACTGAGGTACTCACCTGGTGACCTGACAGAGGGTCATGAGAAATATGCTGCCTTCTGAGAGCCATGATCCAAGACACTGCAAAGAGGGTTCTACAGCTTGTCAAGAGTGCAGACTACCACCCAATGTTACTCCTTCATGTAGGCATGAATGACACAAGACAGAATCTGGGCAGAATCAAGGAAGACTATAAAGTCCTGGGGGTGAAAGTGAAAAATATTGGTGCACAGGTGCACATCTTTTCCTCCATTTTACCAGCTGGAGAAAAGGGAGCAGTCATAAATAGACATATAATGCATATCAAATTCTGGCTTGTGACTGGTGCCTTTGTGAAGATTTTGGCTTTTATGACAATGGGATATTCTTTGATTATTATAACTTTTTAGGGAGGGATGAAGTCCACCTGTCTAGAAGAGGCAAGGAAAAGTTTTGTAGCAGGCTGGCAAAATTGGTGAGAAGTGTTTTGAACTGAAGGACTAAGGGGCAGGTTCTAAAATGGCAATGCTTACGCCATCTCACCCAACCCATAAAGCAGGCCAACAACTAGAGTAGCAACAAATGCTCCTTAGCTGCCTCCCAAGATGAGAACCAGAAGGCCAGCCACCTCAAGGGTGTGTGTATGGATATGATGGAAACTCTTGCATGCTCAATCACCTCTCTGCAATGCCTGTAACCAGAATACACAGCATGGGGAATAAAGAGGACGAATTAGAGATCTGTGTGCAGTCCCAATGCCATGTTCTCATTGCAGCTACAGAGATAGAATGGGATAGCTTGCACGACTGAATACTGCCGTGGATGACTATGTAAATTTTAGGAAACACAGGCCAGTAAGGCAAGGTGGCAGAGTTGCTCTTTATGTGAGAGAGCAACTGGAATGTATTGAGTTCTGCCTAGATCTGGATAAAGAACAAGCTGAGAACTTACGGGTAAGAATTAAGGGGCAGGCTACTGTGTCTGTAACACTGTTGTAGGTGTTTACTAATGGCCACCCAATCAGGAAGAAGAAGTCAATGAGACCTCCTACAGACCGCCGAAAATAGCTGAACAATCCCATACCTTAGTGTTCATGTGGGACTTGACCTAGCTAACTTTACCCTCTTCAAAGACCAGCTTGGAGGAATCACATGGGTTTGGGTACCAAGGGAGCTGGTTAATATTCAAGCATCCCTTCTACCAAGCTCAAGATCAATGCACCCCTATGACTAAGAAATCAAGCAGGAGACCTTCATGGATGATCAAGGAGATGCTGGAAAAACTCAAATGGAAGAAGGAAGCTTACAGAATGTGGAAAACAAGACCAGCCACTTCAGAGGAATATCAGAATCCTGTCAAGAGTATGCATGGATGCAATGAGCTAAGGCCATTTGGAATTAAATCTGGCAACGGATGTCAAGGACAACACGAAGGGCTTCTTCAAGTAGATCAATAGCAAAAGGAAGAAAAGGGAAAATCTGGGCCGACTGCCGAATGAGGAGGGTGCCCTGATGAGGGAAAATACTGAGAAGGCAGAGTAACTGAATGCCTTCTTTATTTTACTGCTGAGGCCGGCCCTCAAGAATGACAGTCCCTGGAGATGAGAGAGAAATTCTGGGAAAAGGAAGACTGGAAAGTCTGGGAAGAGAAGGATTAAGTTAGAAATAATTTAGGCAAACTGTATACTCATAATTCCGTGGGTCCTGATGGAATTCCCTGAGTGCTGAGGGAGCTGGCAAATGATATTGCTAAGCCACTCTTCATCATCTTTGAAAAGTCATGGAGAACAGGAGAGGTGCCTGAGGACTGGAGAAAAGACAATTATACTCCAGTCTTCAAAAAGGGAGGGAGGAGAACACAGGAAACTACAGGCCAGTGAGCCTCAACTTCATCCCTGGAAAGGTGATGGAACAGCTCAGTCTGGATGCCATCTCTAAGCATACAGAGGAAAAGTAGGTTATCAGGAGTAGACAACATTAATTCACCAAGGGGAAATCATGCTTCACCAATCTGATAGTTTTCTATGATGGCATGGCAGGCTGAATAGATGAGGGGAGAGCAGTGGATATTTTCTACCTCAACTTCAGCAAGACTTACGACTGTCTCTCATAACATCCTCATAGGTAAAGCTTAAGAGGTGTGGGTTAGATGGATCAACAGTGAAGTGGGTTGAGAACTGGCAGAATGGCAAAACTCTGAGGGTTGTGATCAGTGCTGCAGAGTTTAGTTGGAGGTCTATAGCCAGTGGTACTCCCCAGGGGTCAGTACAGGGTCCAATCTTGTTCAACATATTCATCAATGACCGGAATGAAAGGGCAATGTTCCCTCAGCATATTTGCTGATGATACTGGGAGGAACAGGTGACAATCCAGAAGGCTGCACTGCCATTCAGCAAGGCCTGGACAGGATAGAGAGTTGGGGCAGAGAGGAACCTAATGAAATTCAACAAAGACAAGTGTAGGGTGCTGCACCTAGAGAGGAATAACCCCATGCACCAACACATGTTACAGCTGACCTGCTGGAAAGCAGCTCTGGTGAGAAGGACCTGGGAGTCCTAGTGGACAACAAGTAAACCATAAGCCAACAATGTGCCCTTGTGACCAAGAAGACCAATGATGCCTTGAGGTGCATTAAGAAGAGTGTTGCCAGCAGTCTGAGGAAAGTTATCCTCCCGCTCTACTCTGCCCTAGTGAGGCCACATCTGAACTATTGTGTCCACCTCTGGGCCCTCAAATTCAAGACATGGAACTAGTGAAGAGAGTCCAGCAGCGCGCTATGAAGGTGATTAGGGGACTGCAAAATCCGTCTTATGAGGAAAGGTTGAGACACGGGTCTGTTCAGCCTGGAGAAGAGAAGACTGAGAAATGTAATGGCTGGTTATAAATATCTAAAGGGCAGGTGTCAAGATGAGGCCAGGTGTCAATGTTTCCCAGTGACAGGACATGGGGCAATGGGCACAAACTGGAACACAGGAAGATTCATCTGAACATAAGGAAAAATAGCATTGGACCAGGGTTACCAGAGATGTTGTGGAGTGTCCTAGACATTCAAAGCCCACCTGGACACAATCCTGTGCAACTTGCATGTTCTAGGTGAACATACCTCAGAACAGGAGTTGGACTGGATGATCTCCAGAGGTCTCTTCCAACCCTTATCATTCTGTGATTTGATAAAATCCCCTTCACTTAGTAATTTAACTACCCTGCTTCAAAGTAGGGGGACAGTAAGACTATTTCAGGGAAAATAATATCTATAAACAGCCAAAATACTGTTTTCACTACTTCAGGTTTCGGAAATACATATTTTGCCTGAAAATCTCTGTCTAAACATTGTATCTAATGCAGATACCTCACACTAGGAATTCCAACCATTATGCCGTATGCTCAGTAGTGTCATAAACCACTTAAAATTGAAAATTATATTGAGAAATATCGAGCAAACTTAATAGACATTTCATCAGTTCTACTTACAGTAATTGAGTACATATTCTACAATGTATTTGAGTATAAGCTGTTCGAGCTAAATCATGGATATCCCTAGATTGCTCTATTACAATATTAATTGTTAAACCTCACAAAAGGAACCTCCTGTCAAAAATATTAAAAATCAATTACACATTTAAAAGTATTTGGCATATGAACTGCAATTATTTTTACAAAGCAGCACACACTTATGCCATAAAAATCACTTGCAATTACAATTTCTTCACTTAACTAATTTGCTGGTTTTAATGATAGGGAAGATTATAAAGAGAGTTCTTTTTTATGCAGTATTTCAAAACTTGAAGTTTATATAAAATAATGTATAATTTTTCCTTAAATCAAAACTATTTCACAATAGGTTTCTATTTTCAGGCAAGGCTACAAACTGACACACATATATCTATGGCACTTTTGTGATGCATAGGGAGAACCAAGTGTCAAGGAAGAGAGTTTACTTCAGTCAGGAGGACACTGAGCAGAGGACACCTATGCTGGTCAGTAAGAAAGACTGACAACAAAGCCAAGTCATTTCCCTCACCCGTGCTCAGTCAGCTACTTCTGGCAGAGGAAGGCATTTATGCCCTGATTTGTAACTCTGAAATTTTCTGAAACAGGGTCCTGAGCTTCCTTCTTAGAATTAAGCAGTATTGATTCTTTCAAAACATGTTTGATGGAGTTGCTGTTTTACCTGGTTGCTCACTGGTTCCAATGCACACATGAGAACAGAAAGCACAGGCTGAAAACCCCTTCAACTAAAGGGCATCTGAATACTTGTTTTCCACTTTGAGAAAACTGCCACAGACAGCTCGTGATAACAGACTTTGCATTTATCCTTGTACCCTTATGGAACACCTCCCTGGCACCACAAGGAATCCCCAGATACTCCCTGGATCACAGTGAACATGAGGGAAATGCCATAGGCCCACGATTAGGTTATTCACTTGGGAGGAGGGAGGACAGAGTTCAAATCCCTGCTCTAATGAATGTTTTATTTAGAGCACTGGAAAGTTCTTTGTCGTGGAGTCTGAAAGCCTGAATCCCCATTCCAGAGGCCTTGCTGTAATCACTAGGTTACAGAGATGTTCTCTCTGGCTTAAAAGATATTTAAGTACTTGATTTTAAATACAATAGCTCCCATTAAAGTCTCCAAAAGAACTAGCCAACAGTTAGCAGGAAAACCTGAATGGAAACCCTTTCAAAAACAGAAGTGTTGAGATTCAGTTCTCCCCAATATTTCGGCAAAATACTTTTAAGCACAATCATTTTACAAGGTCTTTTCTAGCAGCTCTTTTCTCATCAGCTCATTTAAGGACATCTTCTGCACATCACCACAGCACAGGGGATGTGGGCATCCATGCTGCATATACATTGTTTTCACAAATAAGGCCAATAATTCAAACGTATTCCTTGCAGCTCAGCTTACTCATCACATTTTGTAAGACATGCAAATATGAAAAGCAGAAAATTACCGTCTTATGGAGCTATGGAATTTGAAACTAAAAATCCAAAGGAGTTTTCTTCTCAGTTCTTGACAGGTGAGGTATGAATACATTGACATTTAAATGCTTGATTTAGGTGCCTGCAGGGACATTTAGAGGCAAGCATCCCTCTTGTAAACTTGTCTTTTAAACACTTTGAAATGTATAGACAAACAATACATGTGATAATCAATTTGGAGAGCTAAATCATGAAGTCATCAACTAATCTGTTTAAATTATCCAAATTCTTTCAGCTAACCTGTAATAAATGTTGCTATAAACTTTGAAGTAAACTGGCTTAGGCCTGCTCTCCCTTGCTAAAAGAAAAAGAACACTTAAAGATCTAATGACAATCACCAAGAGCCATAAATGTTTCTGCTACATCATTCCCAAAATCCCAGTACATCAAAGAAGGTGTAAAAATAATTAGCTAAGTCTATCATATCTTATATTGCTTGCATACAATAAACATAAATACAATTTTACAAGTATTTGCTTTTTTGCAACAGGTAAGACTTATTACCTTGCATTTCAACTTGGTGTTACACAACCAATAAGGTAATAGCACACCATAAGCAGGGATGCTTTATATGTAGAATACAAACAAACAAACAAAAAGCCCAACCTCAAAGCAACAAACTTCAAAGAATAAAAAAACAATCCAACATAAATCATCCCCCAAGATGTTCTGTCAGAATTTATGACAATTTCTGCTTGAGTCAGACAGCAAACTGCAAAGGTACTGATCCAGCAGCTTCTGATGCTTAGTGTTAATGCTTTGCATGCAGCGTTGCAATAGAATTTCTATACTAACAACCTCCATTATACTCTTCATAGATTTTAGGAACAAATAAACTTCTGCTGCTTTCAAGTGAAGTAATCTACTTTTCAGCCTGATATGGGTGGGTAGGTTTTAAGAGTAATAATGTAACTAAAAATTTCTTGCTCCTGCAAGAGTACTATGGCACCCACAAGCTGGAGTCAGAGAAATTTTAATCAACAGCTTCCCTAATACAGTTTCTATAAAATAGCACTTCTTTATTTTTGGAAGTTTAAACTTCTGACCATGCTAAAGCCAGTCCCACTCACAGGCTTGTTTTCTTCTGTGAAGGGAGCATTACATGTACGTGCTCATGCATCCAGGCCCTGATAAAATGCTTTGATTCAAATAGGAATCTGTGTTCTATTGCCAAGTTACTTTAATGTACACTTTATAATATAAAGAAGCATAGAAATGCAGTCCCAATTACTATGTGTATCTCTGCTTTTAAAAATAATATGCAACTCTTTTGTTCAGAACGCTCCAAACTATAAAGACTAAGAGATTGCTGTTACTACAGATTTGACCCTATCATTAATAGATTAATTGTCCTGGAATATAAGATAGAAAAAAGAATTTGTTTCTGAGCAAGAAAATTCTATAGTAAACACAGAAAACCTCTCCTAGTTTAAGAACTTTGCAAGAGGCTGATAAGAAACTAAAAGAAAGTGTGTTTTATTGTGTGAATTATTTTACTGCTACCTCCATCAAAAGTAAAATGAAATTTTCAGTTGGGATGCCATGTTTGGTACTCCAAATCCTTACCAAAAAAACCCAACCAACCAACCAAAAAACCTGCGAATGGAAAGTTCTTTTTAAATTTGTGAGATAGTTAAATGACAAAAGCACTAAGAATAGAGCCCTTCCTTGATATGTTTCACTATTTAAATTCTGTAATATTTCTAATAATTAAATAACCACCTGTTTAGGATTGCATCTCTTCACTATGAGAACACACAAGTTACTCCGTGTTCTAAGCATTTTCAGATACACATGGCAAAAAACAGCTTAACTGCTATTCTATTCATGCTCACAATTAATGCAATTTTTGACGAAGAGACAAAACCAAAAGGCTTGAAAATTTCTACACAGCCTTCTCACTATGGATTTTATATGAATCTTTGATTTGCATCATATGGTACATAGCATCTAATACCTAATCATGAAGGTTGGAAGTCATAAACATAATAGAAAATCACAAAAGGTAGAGATTTCACTGCAAGAACCTTACTCCCAGTACTGGGCATTCATTGACACCAAGTCACTCAATAGGCATCAATGTCTTTGGAGATAAGCACGCTGAGGTAGACAAGTAAATGGCAATTAGGACTGCTATGTGAGTAACTATTAATAAACTATTAAAATTTAAAAAATCCTGTAAGCATAAGAAGCTGTGTGTGAAGTATGTGGGGTGGAAACCAGCCTTTACCTGAAATATCTAGTATCTCGTGTAATTTTTTATACATACTTGTTTATCACTTATTCATTATTCCTATTTTTAAAGCAAGTAACTGTAAGTAGCAAATAAACACATATGGCACAGAAGTTAAATCTGTTTGGTCTATTTAAGCATAATCAGCTTAAGGAAAGCAGTGAACTTGTATAAAATCATTATGAGAAAATAACTAAAAGTATGACATAATTTTAAGAAACCGGGCAGGACGCTGAAAAGCACTTCACAACAATGACATTAATTAAATTATAATAGTATTCCAGCCAAACTTACTATAGGAGTACCAAGGGAGAAAAGGAAAGCTAACGTGGTAGCGTATAACTACGCAGTAGTTTTCATTTTCTTGGGCTTCTAGGCTACATCTGTAGACTTCTGTATAGAACAGAACTGAGCTTTTCCAGCTCTTCCAGTAGCTAACAGCAAGCAGGCTTTCAGTCCCTGGCACCAGTCCAGAGCTAGTGCAGAGTGAACCTGCCTGGAATTCATGCAAAATAAACACTGAGTCTTCAGCAGCAGCTACTGTGCTATCAACACTATTTGTTGATGTAAATGTAGCCACTGATGGCCATCCATCAAAGCCAAAACCAAAAGATGGCATAGGTCAGCTTGCATTCTGCATCATGCAAATACAACCAAATACTTTCCAACTATTGTCAAGAGCAAATTCATTTGCATCAGCCTAAACTATTGACAGAGTCAGCTCACATCAATCTGCAAAAGGTTATGTGGATTTTCTGTCAGTAGAATTTGAGCTATTGGCTTTGAAGGCTGCTGGAGCTGCAGAAGTCAGCCAGCTGCAGTGGTCTTTTCCAGTAACAGTGTCTCCATCCCAAACAGATTTCCCTACAGGGGCACAACGTGGCACTGCAAGCAAACAGCCAACCTAAAGCAGGCACAGCCTCAACATGGCTCAGTCACCCCAGTGCAGTGCTCAAAACTGACTGGTAAGCTCAGCTGGTCTCTACGTTTCTGTGTCGTGCAGTTTATGAAAACCTTCAGTGGTGGCTGCAAGTACATTCACATTGCAGAGCGGTATTACAGCACTTGAAATAAGAAGCTTACTTAAGTTTTATTTTAAACTTAGCATTCATAACAAGAGCCTTATCAGAACATAAAGAACAGAATACCCAGAAAAACAAGAATTTCTCATCATTCCAATGTGCTCACCAGCTGCCTATCCTTCACGCTACTTTACTAAGTTAACATCTATTTCAAAGCAGTTTGGAGAGAATCCAAAGAGCTACCAGATGCTGTTTGCTGTTCCCCAAAGAGAAACACAGATTATACCGCAATAAAAGACTGCAAATCAGAATTAGCAGCTATACATCATAAATCCCTTTTTAGGGCTCCGTTCTGTGATTCAAGGTTTCTAAATATGCATCTTTAATATCTTATATATATATATACACACATTTTTTAAATCTTTCTGTTTGTTTGTTTGTGGGTTGTTGGTTTTTTTTTTTGTTGATTTTTGTTTGTTTGTTTTCCACAGCTGGTTTCTTTGGCTACCATTCATGCTGCCCAAATTGCCAGTGGAATATTCTTCCTCATATTGACCTTTGCAGCACTGCTTGCTGAGATCATATTTTAATTTAGATTTTCAGTGCTGGCATGCAGAAGCAAGCATGTGTGGCTGCTCACATCCACATTAGTGGAAGGTGCCAATAAGCACACAGGAGATGTGACATTAGAGAAATCCAGGCCCAGCACAAGTCAAAATTAAGAGAATTAATCTCATTCCCAACCTCGAGAAAACCTTTCTATAGAGAGGAATGAATGTTTCCATGCGATCTAAAGGCAGTAGTGTTTTGAGTAGGACAAATTTCTGTATTCTGACCATATCAGTAGAAAATCCTAAGGGGAGCGAAGTCCATCCACAAATCTATTAAAACCACCAAATAATATTTGGTAATATTTTGCTGGAAATATCTTTTCATTTATCATATATTTTCTCATCAGTGGAGAACTAAAACAGAAAAATATTAAAAATCTAAATTCCTATCTACTTGCAGTTTTTTCCGCAAACAACACAAAAGACCAGACTCCTTGAGTGCAGAGAAGACCCTCTTATAATATACACATGATCTAAACTGATCTTTTCTCTCAATGTGTATTTCTCCTCAATATGCTTCAATTTAAGTATATAGAAACACTGAATTCATATTCAATACCACCCAATCCACCAAAAGCATCACACAGGGATTTTGAAGCAGACATATTTGAAAAGCATCCAGACCATCTATGAAGCTACTGAGTCATCTTGCATCTCCTCTGATTTGACAGAAATAATGTTCCTCATCCCACAAAGAGAAATTCTTATTATAAAATTAAAAGAAGAGAGATCTTTTCTGGTTTGAGTTGTGACACACTGCTCTCCTGAAAATACGGTATAGGTAGTTAACACCATTTTATTATTTCTGGTCTTATTCAGCATCTCTGTTATCAGAAGGTACATAATTAGCAAACAGCCCAACTTCAGCACCTGACACAGCAGGAGGGCTGTGACGTTATGCTCCTGCCACCAACTCACATACCAGCCTCTGTAAAGCTGATGGGATAATAACACACTTTCAATTCAACAATAGTAACAGGAAAACTGACTTCTTCATACAGTAAATTCACAAATGAAACAAAGGAAAATTATGAATGTAATTAAGACTAGTGAAGCCTCACATTTAACTTAAATGTCACATAATTTATTTTTTTTTAATGTTAATACTGACCTTTTTACAAACCAGCCCATTAAGTAGTCAAGGAACTCTTGCACATTTATTCTACAGTGTTTTTTCCTCTTTCTTTGCATCAGAGAACACATGGCAGACTTACATTTTAATTTACCTGCTAAATGCAAAGCTGGCACACAAATAAAAAATGAAAAGTAATGCACAAATTCTTAGAAATCACCAGAGCCATAATTCTTTCTTTTTCTTGCAAATGCTAAAGTTGCACATCATACATGTTTCTTCTTGCTTCCTTGCTTCCTCACTGGCCAAATTAAATTTCTCATTTTGGATCAACTCAACAATTCCAAAATTACTTTTCTTTATTATTCTACTTTTTATTACTCTATATTACTGTTTTGCTGCTACTTTCTACTGTATTATTATACCCCATCCCCTACAAAATGTCTTCAGCGTTGTATAAAAGCTTTTTGGACTTCATATTCTGAATTTTCCATTATCTTAAATCTGACTTCATCCAAGTCTCTAATTAACTCTTACCAAAAATTATCCCTAACTTTTAGTGCTAGTGTTTCATAATACCTTTACATCTTGTTTGGGTAAGACAGAACTGTAGGGTTTGAGGGTTTGGGGGTTTTTTGGGGGGAGGTGGTAGTATGGCTCATGCTTTTATTTTCATGCCGTTCTTCAATGTTGGATATTAAATTAAGGCAAATATGCCCCTTCATCATAAGTATTTCCAGCATATTTATTAAAAAAAAAATTACTATCAAGAGATTTGAAAGCTCACTAGTTTGTGAATTTAAGTGAATCTTACAGATTTCTATCAAAAGCATTAACCTATCAATCATTTCCAAACTAGGTATTGTTTTTTCCAAAATGTGATGAGTCATTAGATAAAATCAAAAAACATAGGTAGTGAAATGTGCCTCTTCCGTAAGAGCATCATGTACTTTTTGAAAAACAAGGTCAGATCTGGGGTTAAGACAGAAGAGTAATACTAATACAATCCTACTATATAATGGGATGAGTGACAGGGTGACACTTTTGCTCTTTGAAAAGTATTCATGTAAGCTGTTCTTCGCAACCTGAATTTTTTATAGTATGCTAGAAAAATCACAGCAAAAATCCTGCTTTATCACAATGCAGTAATATTGTGATAGGAACAGTTTCTAGCAAAAATAAACAATTAGCTCCTTCTGGCTGGTTACTTTTTCCAGCCTTTTCCTTCAAATACTTCAGGATGGCTGCTAGTTGTCATGACACATTATTTCTGAGGCATATGTCTTTTGTTAAACACTGTTCTTATTTATCCATTTTTGGACAGGTTTTATTTGCTGCCAGATAATACAGCAGAACATTTTACTGGCATTGCTCATGTTAGTACTGTAAATTAAAGCATTTTGATGGGAACTGGAACTTCTAACTCAAATTATAGCCATTAGAAAATAAGAAAGTTGTGATTTTTTATTAATTAGCAAAATAAATCTTACAAGATTAGAAAACATAGCTGACTATTTGTGAGAAGACATGTCAACATAATGATCTAGGCCAGTTTGGTTAAAGGTAGAACAGGTACACCTAATTAATCTGCTCACCATACATTCTGGCTGAAGTATAGGCATACCCATCACAGTCAGGAAAACCTAAGTGATGCTTTAAATGTTTTCATAAAAGCTATCCCGCTCTCTCCCCATTAAAAAGAAAAAAATCTCGAAAAAATAGGTAGAATTTTTAGTACATTATTGTTATTCCATTTATTTTTCCCTTTTTTGAAATTCTTTTCGGGTCAGGTGGCTAAAATTAGGCCAGAATTAGAGGGAAGAACTGAAGGGGTAATACAACTCTTTACAGTCCTAATGCCATTACTCCAATATAGAAAACAATCTAAGCACAAGGTTGAGCTAGCTCAAATTCAATCTATTTTAGGAGGTCCTACAAGGCTATAAGCTTTTGGAAGATCAGTACTGCTCTAAATCTCTTCCTAGCCTGGAAAATGAACTAATTTCAGCAATTTGCTTCGTGAGCTCACATATATGGTCAGCAAACAAACACCTACCAAGCAGTAAATTACCATGACATCCTTTTAGAGTCTTTCCCAAATATTTAATTTCAATTAATGTAACCATTGTGCACTTTTAAGGTGGAGGGAAAAAATCCCCATACCAACTCCAAAGCTTCTGCTAGTTACAAGGCAATAGCTGCAAAACTTCTGAGCCAAGTTCTCCAGGTGTAACTCATCAGCTGCTATTTATATGGTCTCAGGAAAGACAGGAAGGTGATCTTCAGGAAGGTAATACCTGTGCCTGTGTTGTTACCTCTGCATCTCTTGCAGAGGCTGTCTTTGAAAGACTGTTTGGGGGGTGGAATACCCATCTGGCTTTGTAAGATACTGCATCTTAGTAACATTCAGGAATTTGTAGATTATGAGTTCTTTCAATCAGCCTCTTTCAGTCTACTTCTACTCTTCCTCCATGCATTTAGCCCAACTCCTGTGTTAAGGTCTCTAATTATTTATTGATGCAAGGCATGTTTTAATACCTTATATTTTGGTAAATGTCATTTTCAGCCTTTTGTTGCTGCTCCTCAACAGCAAATCTGTAACTATAGAAAATGGAAAACTAGAGACCAAAATGGGCCATTTAGACTACAATTACAGAATCTCCTGAATTGCCATAACTGGGTCAACATTTCATACACGCTCTCTTTCTCCTTTCCAGATATCTACCTTAGCATACAGAGAAATTAATTAGTAATTATTAACTATGCTTTTGGCTTATTGAAAGGAGAGCAATAAACTTCTCCTGAGGAAAATTCAGAGCCTTAAATTAGGCTTCCATTCAAGAACTGCTCTCTGGAGAAGCCGTGTTCTCTCATACACTTTCAAGAGATTCTAGGGATAGTCAGGGAATTTGGCCTGCCAAATTAGATACTAACAGTCATGCTGTATTGATATCTTCTTCTAAGTTTTGATTATAGTGCAATTCCAATTACATATTTCAAATGTGTTGTGCTGCTTGTCTGCTTTAACTGTTCACCGAGACAAAAAATTGTACACACATTATCTCTACATGAACATCTTCTTACATGCAATTTTTATCATTAATATCTCTTAAAGAATTCAAGCTTATAGCTCCATAATAATCTCCTATGTCATGTTTGGTGACACACTCAGTGATTCAAGTTTTATTAGGACTGAAAAAAATATGTTCTTAAATACTCATTCAACTGATTTGCAGCTAGTGAGGTTACCTACAGAACAGGTTAGGCTATTCTCAAAAAAAAGAAAAGGCTACAGATTTCTTACAGGAAAAACTTTGGTAGTTTTTTGTCAAAATAGCTGCATCTACAGATGATCTGTGATGTCATATAACAACCTGACCCTCCTTTACTAACCACAAAGGGGTAAAGGAAAGAAAAGGAAAATGAGTGAACAATTGAGTGAGACAGGTTATCACTTGAACAGTCAAAGGCACAAAAACAATTAGCAGGAGTTATATAACTAGACACAGAATATTTCTTATCCACTGCCCACAGCTTCCTGATAAACTACAAATCCATGATTTTACTTGGCTTTTTTTTTTTTTTTCCTTTATCATCCTGGAGCTTACTTCAGAACAGATGTAACCCTAGGATTATACTTTCCCTGTCTCACACAAGAACAGAACCACTGGCAATAAAGCCATGTCACTTTTAGAGGCCTCACTCCTGCAATGTCAAAAATCATGAGAGGAGCACAGGTGCAATTTCCTCAGAAAATGAGGCACCTTTTTTACCCTTGGCCATCTCTAGTCATGCTGCAGCTGTATCATTATTTCTAAAATGGCATGTCAGTTTTTCAATTTACATCCTGTTCTTTGCCATAAAAATGTTTCAAAGCCAGTTTAAGGACAAGTATGATTTATTACCCTACTGCAATGTAAGTCACATTAAATTAAGTAGTAATATAATTCATTACTTTCTCAAGACTAAATACTCCATATATTATTCTATTGAAAGTAACAGGAATAATCGAATCCTTGACGTAACTCCATAGGATACATGAACACGGGGATTCCACATCTATGCTCCTTACACTTAGCAAACTAGAAAAAGAGATCTGACTTAATGGTATTTACTTATATAACACTTTCTGTGTTACATAGTGAGACATCATACAGCCATCAAAGGAGAGTTGTTCCCTTCCTTCTCAAAGTCTGAGGGAAAAAATCAATAAAGTGGTCAGTTTGAAAGCAATTACTTATTTATACTGCAGTATAATATTTTATTTTTATTCAGAAAGTAAACTAAATATTCTAAACTGTTTCAGTACCATTTGTTCTCTAAGAAGCGAACGCTCTTCATTTTGCAGTATTGTAACAGTCAATTAACAGTCAAAGAAAAAATATCTAATACAAAAAAATGTAGAAATTGGGTCCTCTGTGCACCACCTCATGCTGTTTCACAACAGAGTGGACCTCTTTTCACAGTTTTATGCCATATTCAGTTTTCCATGCCATAAGTGCCATAAGGCACTGCCTTGCTATCTGGCTGATTTCAACTGGGATATAAAGAACTGGCTGGATGGTTGCACCCAAAAGGTTGTGGCCAGTGGCTCAAGTGTCCAAATGGAGATGTGTGACAAGTGGTGTTCTTCATGGGTCAGTATTCGGATCAGTGCTGTTTAACATCTTTGTTGGCAACACAGACAGTGGAATCAAGTGCAACCTCAACAAGTTTGCTGAGGATGCCAAACTGTGTGGTGAAGTCAATACCCTGGAGGGAAGGGATGCCATCCAGAGGAACCTTGACAGGATTGAGAAGTGGACTCATGCAAACTGCATGAAGTTCAACAAGGCCAAGTGCAAGGCTCTGCACCTGGGTCAAGGCAATGCCCACGCATGAATACAGGCTGGAAGGAGAAAGGATTGCAGAAAGCCCTGTGAAGGATTTGGGGGTGCTGGTGAACCAGACGCTTTACATGAGCTATCAAGTGTGAACTTGCAGCTCAGAAAGCCAACCATGTCCTGAGCTGCATCAAAAGAAGCACAGACAGCCAAGAGAGGAAAACGATTCTCCCCCTTTACTCTGCTCTTCTGAGACCTCACCTGGAGTACAGTGTTTAATTTTGTAGTCCCCAGCATAAAAAAGACATAGAGGTCATGGAATATGTCCAGAGGAGAGCCACTAAAATGATCAGAGGGCTGGAGCACCTCCCCTATGAAGACAGGCTAAAGAAGTTGGGATTGTACAGCCTGGAGAAGAGGAGGCTCTGAGGTGACCTTATAGCAACCTTCCAATATCTGAAAGGGCCTACAAGAAAGCTGCGGTGGGGCTTTCTACATGGGTGTGTAGTGAGAGGACAAGGGGAAATGGTTTCAAACTTAAAGAGGGGAGATTAGGTTAGACATTAGGAAGAAATTCTTTCTTGTGTGGATAGTGAGACACTGGAACAGGCTGTCCAAGGCAACAGCTGCCCCCATCCTGGAAGTGTTCAAGGCTGGGTTGGATGGGGTCTTGAACAACCTGGTCTAGTGGAAGGTGTCCCTGTCCATGCAGGGGCTTGGAACTAGATGATCTTTTAAGGTCCCTGCCAACCCTAGTCATTCTATGATTCTATATTGTTGTAGAAATACTACATTTCGCTTTGTAAGGCTGAGGAAAAAAAGTCCAGAATTGAACAGGTGTACTTGTATAGCACTGACCCCATGATTCAAACCTAGTGAGGATACCATAGCTGCATAACTTAAATAGCCTTATGATTATATTAAGACTTCCATTTCCTTCACAAGAAGTTAAACAACTCTGTTTCAACTGTATTTATAATTGAAATATATCACTGATTACTAGCAAGGGAGCCCAAATGATACTCTTGAACAGGCTCAAGAGCTCTCTTACACTGAACTGAAGAGTTACTGAAGAAGAAACTGAGTAACATGAAACAGGCAGCAATGCTGCCATGCATCTCCTAGCTCAAAGTCACAGTGCAGCTGAAGAGAAGACAACACAAAAGGTAACACTGATTCAATGTCACGTCAAAGCAGAGTGGAAGCAGGAGCTCTTATTTCAACATCCAGCTGTGTGAAACACCTCTGCACATGACATACTGCTGATGCCCTCACCCTAGTTATGCTGACTCCTTCACAACTGTAACATCTGCATTGCTTCTTTTCCCCTTTACATTTCTGTTAACAGGAAGGCTTTGAAAGGCAATACAAGAGAAAAAAACTTCTGCAAATCCACAGTCGGTATTCTGTGTCTCAGTAGGACCCTAAGAACTGGGAGTGTTCAAGGCCAGGTTCAATGGGGCTCTGAGCAACCTGATCTAGTGGTAGGTGTCCCTGTCCATGGCAGAGGACTTGGAACTAGATGATGTTTAAGGTACTTTCCAACCCAAACCATTCTATGATTCTATGAATTGCTTGCATAAACTAAAACATAGCCACAAAAATTAGCAAGCACTGCTACACTGATTGTTACATACTAAAACCCCAAACTGTCCTGCGGCCAGACTAAGCACCAGTCCCTGAAGTTCAGTGACAGTCTCCAAATTTCCTAAATAGTATAAAAAGAACACCTGAAAGATACAAAGCATTACTACAAAGGTGGTATAAAGCGACATTGTTTCCACTAGTGCTCTGCCAAATAGGAAGGAGGTGGGATATGCAAGGATAACGTGAAATAGCAATTTTTTTTCTAGAATTAGGAGGAGAAAACAGTCTATCACTGTAGTCAAAGGAGAAAGTGATTTAGATGCTGATTAAAGATATTGTATTACTGGATAAGTATGACAATCATTTCACTGAGACATTATCAAAATACACTCGGAGAGGAAAAGCTCTAAGGGACAAATAAAACGTAGAGAAAATAATGACTTGGGAACAGCACTGCAAGGTATGAGGAATCAGGTATAATATACTGAACATGAACAGAATTACAAAACTAGCACTAGATGCTAGAGATTATACATAGAGGGGTTGTACACAGAGCTCTAGTGGAGCAATTATTTCTGTTTCTATTGTACTGATACAGTTAAGCACTCTAAATACTCTAAGTATGCTCCTAGTCTGTATAGTTAAAGTAGTAGTAGCAAGAATGCAGAACAGTAAAAAGATACTCTGTAATGCAAGAGCAGAAAGTGTGATAAAATGTAGGAGGCGTACTGCATAAAGGAACAGGAGAAATGAGTTCATACACACTAGAGGAAAAAAGTACTATTGAATGGAGTGTAGCAACTATAAATACATAAGGAAAGATAATGAAAACAATGGAAAGATATATGTAAAGTAGCTACTATCAGAATATGAAGAAATGGGCTTGAAGTATTAAAAGAAAAACAATCAAAAGCAAGTATATTTAGTGAGGCTAATTGAGTTGGTTTGCTGAAAGAAAGGCAACAGGGTCATCATCTTGGGAAGTGTTCACAAAAGAGAGAGGCAGAGGGCTAATGTCTGTGCTCTAGAAAGTCATAAATAAGTTTAAAGTTGGAACAGACTCACTGAACCAGACTCTCCTTCCAACCCCATGATCCACAAATTCAAGTACTGAATTATGTAGGAAGCAATAATTAAGGAAAAAAAATGGGCTCTCCAAAGATACATGAAGCTGTCAGAAATTTAGGAGAAAGCAATACATGTAAAAGAATGAAAGTGTATTATGCAGGGTCAGTCCTGGCTGTACCGAGAATATGACAAAATAATAGGCAATACATGAAGAAAAGAACCCAGTAATATTAATCATGAAACTGTTTTATTAATATAAAGTGAAGTGACAAGTTCTATCTAGAAATACGTGTATATTCCCATGTTTTTTCTTTAAAAAAAAAAAAAAAAAAAAAAAAAGCAAAGACCTGGGCCTATTTAAAGCAGAGGAGGCATTGGTAAGAAGGTCAGCCACACTCTGGGTCCACTTCCACTTTCTGACAACAGTCATCTTTTGACTAGTAATTTCAAGGTCAATCCAGGAGACTGAAAAAGAAAACAGGTTTCTAAATATCATTGAAGATCTAAATCCTCTTCTAGATTTCTTTGGTCCAATTTAAAATTTAAGAATGAGAAAAATGGTATCACGGAGCTGTAGGCCCTTCATGTTAAGTGCACACACATTCTTGGGGAAGAAACACAAATCTGGCTTGTAACTTTTTAAGTTCTCTTTACAGAGAACAAACAAAATTTGGGTAATTCCATACATGCTATGACATAATGCTTGACATCACAGAAACAAAAAATTGAAGAAATCTAAGATGATAAAACAAAAAATTGTGAACTACACCAGAAACTTTAAACTGTGAAAGAACAATAAAATAATATTAAAGACCATAAAAAAATATGTACAGGATATGTATATCTTTTATGTGACAAAGAAATGACAGGAACAACAAAAAAACAATCAACACTCCCCATAGTTCAAATAACTTAAAAACAACTAATGAAAAAAAAACAAAAACAAAAAACCACAAAACAAAACAAAAATGCAACTTCTAAAACCTGCTGTGACATTCAAAGTGATGCTCTAGCTAGACAATATTTTACTTTTTTTTCACTGTTACATTTACCGGAGGTCACAAAATTAAGCCTTAAATTCACTAGAACAACTCAGTTCACCAATCAAGACAAGTGTTTTTGGAGAACATTTATATGGAAGAAATGCATGACACACATTGACAAGAAAAAAACCAGGGTCATTCGGTATTGGAAAAAAATATGGTGTATGGAGTACAAAGATGATGTCTCAGGCAAAAAGAACATTGTTTTCTTGAGCATTTGGAAGAAGTTTTCTTTTCAGTCATCATGATTTTAATTGACTGTAAGTGTACTATCAGTTTTCAGAATGATTACCAATTACTTGTGGAGTTTTGGTTGGATATTTTTTTTCTATTAGTCTAACTTGATGTAAACAACACTAAATCTCGCTACCAGCTTTAAAGAAATCTTCAAACTAAAGGTACCAAGTTATTTGACATGCTGATGAGCTCAGCATCTTTGAGTTCTTCGCAAACAAAATAAAAATTAATGTCTCCTTAAATTTGCTGGGAGCCAGCTCTGTGTATAACTGGAAAATACACTTTCTAAACTAACTGAGGATACTTCCTCTGTTTCCCTTTTATAACTGTTTTAACGTTTATACTATGACAAAGAATGATACCTTATAATTGAAGCTTTAAAAGTTTTTTTAAAAAAAGGATAAAACTGACTGGGCAGAGACTGTGTTGAAGAAATATGTGAGAAATATTCAATGCAGCTGAATTCATCCATTTCTTTGGCTTATCTAAGTAATTCATATATAATTCACTTTGAAACCTGACATTTCTACAAACCTATCAGATAGATGAATACACAAGCCAGAAATGAAAAAAATACCAGTTTTATGAAAAGCAATATTGCTGACCCTGGAAATAAAAAAAATTAATTACCCACCTCTCTCTTTTCCATCACAGACCTGACAAAGAAATACAACTTTCTGCAACAAAACAAAAATCCATTTGTCTTTTCTTCATATTTGAACTACATACGAAATACATTTTTTGTCTGTGTATCACAAGCTTTGTTTCTCTCATTAAGCTAAAAACAGACATTCCCAGGTAAGGACAGGAGAATGTCTTTCACTCTCTTCCACTTTACCCCAGCTCCTTCCTGCAAGCATATGAAATAATAAAGTATTTCAACAGGAGTATAAGTGCTGCCAGAAGCAGAAGTATTATCACTTTGGAGAAATATTCACAAAAAAATGTATGAGAACAGCAGAAATTATAGCTCTAGTACAATCTGTATTGCACACTGACTCGCTTGTCCCAGTGCCTTTTCAAGAGTAAAGAAAGATACAGAAGAAATTCTGGCTCTTTAATTCCAAAGATAAACTAAAAGGTGCACAGAAATACAAAACCAGAACAGTATAGAACAGAACAGAACGAATACCTTTTATTTATTATTGGCTGTGTGCAGCCAATACTTTATGAAGGAAGTGAGGCCTCCCTCATATTTATACAATTCCTCTGTATACTACTTTGTATGAGTGATGGATATGACAATGACATCCTGAATGGCCTCCGCTGATCATTACAGAGTGTGAAGTTTTAAACTGTGTAGAGAGATTTTAAAAAGAGACAATAGCTTCTGATTTGCTGAAGCACAAAAAGTAAGAGACAAAAGTAATTGTAACAATTACTTTAATACACCAAAGAACACAAACTTTATTTTGTATCCCTTTTGTTTCTCCTTTTTTTAAAACATTATTTTTTGAAAAGGATTATGTAATGGATGAATACTAGAAATTTTAAATGGAGATTTTCTGCCTTCTTTTTCCAACATGGTCAGCATTTAAAAGGTGATGAAAACTTGCTCTAAAGCTGCATGTCCTGCCATTGGTTCTGGGCAAGTGAGTGAAGGTACAGAGGGGGATAACAAAGACATTACTAATATACTGGCCTTAACTCCTAGCAATGAATGTCAGTAGAGAGCACTATTTCTTACATTCTGTATTTGTAACACACATGAATATTTTAGTCTTGGCAGTGTCAAATGTCAGTGCCTCCACTCAACACTTACTCAGTGAGGTGTAAAACATTACATCAAAATGCTGGAAAGACTTTAACTTGAGGTCAAGACATGAATTGGCCTCTTTCTTCCTCAGATTTCTAAATCTTACAGTCAAGCAAATAGCTCAAATATAAAAGTAGAGAAGGCCATCAACAGGAATTATTTACAACAGCACCGACAAATGTTAAAGATACATAAAGTCCTAAATTATCATGCAATGCAATGTGCAGATAATCTATATTAATTCCTGGATACAAACGACGATATTCTGCGAATAAAAAAATTTGCTCTCATCAGCAACAAGAGGAGTTTTTTCCTCTTGATGCTTTAACCAGTTTGCTTATCTATTTTCTTCTACTAAGTGACACCGTAACTAATTGCTTTGTGCTAATTACATTATATTAATGGAATATAACCTAATAATACATAATATTAATAATAAATAATACATTATATAAAGTGACTGGACAGTTTCAAATATTTCTAAATTGGTTAAGACCAAGAATTTAAAATATTTCATGTCAGGACATCCAGTCTGGAACATTTTCAAAAGAAGCTGCCATTGATATCACTAGCAATAAAGCAACTAGCACTCTAGGGGATCTGAGTCTAATTTTTCTGATTTTAAGTCATCAGAAAAAAACCCAAACAAAACCAACCAACCAATCAAAACCTAAGTTATGATTGTTATTTTTCTCTTTCTGAATTGGCCAATGGGGGAAAAAGGTTTAAATTCAAACTAAGGATGGAGTATAAGATTTTAGTTTTGAAGTTCAATCAAGAAACTACTTACAATGAGCTTTTCCTTCTGTCGATTACAGAGCAAGTACCTCATAGTGCCTTTCCTGGGTGAGCAGAACTCACAGGAGACCTGCTGTATTTCAGAGCTTTAACAATTCTTTACTTCGGAGCCACTACAGAACTGTATATTCAGGCGTCCCCAAAAAAGGCAACAATAAAGAGAAAATATAATGCAAGACTAGGGGCTTTAAAAGCAGGAATCACGTCCTTCCTTGTTTTTAGTTAATGAATTGAGGTCAGAAAACAAAGGATTACACATTTTAAATGTAGCACTTCTCTAAATGTAATGACTTAAAACGTAGTAAATACGTGAAGTACAAAATTAATACAAGGGAATGCTCGTTAGGACTATCTTCTAATTTTTAAAATACAAATATATAAAAAACAAAAAAACAAACAAAAAACCCAGCCAAACAGAAAAAAAAACCCAAAAATAAACCAAACCAACAAACCTGTAATAACATATTTTGTACCAAGAACAAATTCAAACCCAATGGTTAAACTCCAAAACTGTTCAATTATTTTGTTACTCTTTTTGTATTCATTTCATAAGCTTATCACACTCAATTGCTTTCCAGCTGTCAGCAGGAACTCTCCAGTACTTCAGAGCTCAGAAAATCTGTTTTGGTTTGTTTTTTTTTCTCTCTTCAACTAATATTTTTAAGATGTCCGGCCAATTTTAATATTTTCTTATATTGTTCAGGCAGTGCAGCGCCTACCAGAAATTGAGTAGATAATGAAGAATCTCATTAATTTAATATTTAACCTGAACACATAATCTCTAGAGGAAACGGTTAAAAATTACCCAGCACAAAGGAAGGAACTTTGTGCATTATTAGAATAAAACTTCTGAAATGAAAACCTGAAGCGTGAGCACCCTGCTCATACTGCCCACACAGTTCGCAGGCACAGCCATGGATCACGACTGCTGCTCTGCATTATTTGCTTTCCAAGGGGTTGCTTAAAAAACAAGTGCTTGTAATTCTGGCAGGGAAACAGAAGGCTCAAGTGAGTCTCAGCAAAAGTGAACTGCTACATATAGAATGCTAACATGTAAAACACATCGTATCTCTGGTTCCATGTGACAGCCGTGGGTTATGCAGCAGTTGGAGGGCAGGATCAGAGCTTTTCCTTCCAGAGCAAAGGGGATGAAGGATTACTTCCTATTATTCTAATTCTTTCAGATTTCGATTTTTACTCTCAACCTATTCAGAAACATAGTCTCAAGAAAAATAGATGGGGCTGAAATTCATTGATATGGAACTCCATGAAAGTACTTATTGCAGCATCACTATCCCAAGCCACAGCTAGGCCACCTGCTGGGGCATGCCACCCATGGTAAGGTTTCCTTACTGGAATGATCAGGGAGCAGTAGGAATGACAAAGAGCAAACCTACATCCAGTATGTTCAGGGAGACTTAACTTACAAGCACTCCAGGGACTGGAGCTCAGAGAAGGCTGGGAGACCAAAACCCTGTATTTCAGTATGCCACTGAGCTGGTATTTAATTCCACTGAATATCCCACACTGACCACACACACAGCCTCCGAAAACATAACATAATATACTGGCTTAATTAAAAAGCCTTGGAAACCTCAAGGGAGAATTTTATGACAGAGAAAACTATGCTTTTTGAGGAGGCTGGTAGAGTGAGGCTTTCAAACTGCCTATGGCCCTTCTGTATTTTGATCATGATACATAGCAATGTTCTAACTATTCCCTGCATTGGAGTATTAGTTAACGTAGGTAATGAGAATGTAAGGTAATATTAAAAAATAAATTAAAAATATGGCAATCTTTTTAAAATATCATGATCTCTAGAAGGGGTTATGCTCATCTGCAAGACCTCATGTGACTTAAAATGCAACAGGTGAGGAAGTAAAAGTTTTGAAACACTTAACTTGAAAAGTATCATTTAAATGTCACAGTGTATAATTCACACAAAATATAGACATCATCTGGCTAAATGACAGGCCACACGTAGTTGTGAATGAGAAGAAAAAAATTCCATTGTGTTATTTTTACTTTAAAGTACTAAGTTAGTTCAAAACCCCTTTGGAACTACTGAAGATATTTACTTGACTCTTATTGGAAGTTCATGAGTAGTTTTACATAAGGGAGAAGAATTACCTGTGACTTCAGTGTTTCTTCTACACCAATGCAATATACACTATTCTATTAAAAAAATCATTATCTGTTAGCAACCTGTAATTATAATCTGTAATTATAATCTGTTAGTTATTTCTCTATCTCTTTTCAAACTACTACATTTTAAAACTATATGGCATTTGACTTTTTTTGATCAAATAAGAATTCATCAGTGCACAATCATAAATGGAATTATGAAGGACCAGGACTTCTTATGGCAACAATCACGTGTCAATGGGACAATTTCATCATATGGTCTCATATCAAGGAAAAACTCTTGGTTAGACTCTATCCCACTATTCAGACAAACATTTAAATGGCTTCATTCTGTTCAGTTCATTTATTTTAAAATCTTACATGTAGTGTGGAGTTTTAGAATTTCAGATACAGTAATTGTATCACATCTTTTAGGGATTTATGCTTGAGAAAGAGAATTGTTTTGACAGGCTTCACAAACTCATGCCTTTGAAACAAGTTTTACTTTCACCTACTCTACTAACATTCAATTAGTATTTGGTTTTCTATGCAATTATACTACTACCACAACCCATACACACTCTAAAGACTCAGCACAGGTGTCAGTAAATAATATTTCTGTAGGAGATACAAAAGACAGTCGTGGTACACAGAAGCTGTCAGTAGTAATGTGATTCCTGTCACAGTTCCACTGCTCTTTTAATGCTCTGCTCTCTCCTAATGTCTCTGATAAATCTAATTGCATATGCCATTATCTATTGTGATCTACATTGCCTTCTCTCAGTTACTTTACTGGCCCAGTCAAATTCCCCTTGGATCTAAAGACTTAGATACACAACTGATTCTATACCAGGAGATAAGCTGCAGTGCCAGTTTGGAAGCTTCGTATGTTCCAGTACTGAATAAAGTGTTTGTGGGATGATGGAGGCAGTTTTTCTACAGCCTCATAAAGAGTTGGACTTGGGGTCTTCAAAATCCTTAGCAATTTGAAAAAGTTGCATATGGGACTGATAGGGAGAAATGTCTTTCACCCAGGCAAACTGGATGTGTCTAATCTTGAATGCCTTCTTGACTGCAATGAGCAGTGATGCCAGGTGTGTGCAAACAGAGATAACCACAGCATAGATTAGACAAACACTTTTCCATTCCATGTAAATACTTTCCCTAATAAAACTAAAATCTAACTGTTCAGAATATTTTTATTTTCTGAAACTATATTAATTTTAACAAAAAGAGAGGTAATAGTTTATAGAACTTCTTTACCAATAAATATACAAATTAATGAAAAACATAATTTCTTTTTTGGTTATAAAATCTTTGGGCTAAAATCTACAAATAAGAATCAATTTATAGAATTCTTGTTATGAAACCAACGTGTACTTTTTTAATGCAGTTCAATCAACAATTCATTCTCCACCTCAGCTACTTTTCCAATCAGTGTTTTGAGATTTGGAGTTTCTTTTCCAGGTTACAGTGTAAGAAAAACAGCTAAATAAAATTCCACCCATACATCTTTTTGACACATTTGTTATTTATGCAGTGGTGTGCAGCTTCCTATTGCTGATATAATAAATGTTTACTGTATTTCAATTTTTATATATTTTTTTAGGCCATCATAATTGTTTAATATATTTCTACACTATATATCAATTGCAAGAGAAGACCACAGACTTGTCTGTTAAACAGAAGTTTAAAATAATCAAAAGCAATGTCCAACCACAAAAAAACCCCAACCCTTGATTCCAATGCAGCTGTGCTGGTGTACTTTTTAACTAGAAAATGAACAGCGAGTTGCAGGGGACACTGCAATTGAAGAACAGCAGCTGATGGGTCAATCAACTAACAGTGAGTAGAAGGAGAAGGGAGGTGCTCTTCCCAAGATTAAGCTCAGTGTAATGATATTGAGAAGTATTATCTCTCATAACGTATTTATAATCACATAAAAACTCTTACTCATCTCCTCCTCCAACACTTCCAGAGTACACTTACTATTGGAAACTTTACAATTATGGCTTGTCTGCCTTTTGCCACTTTAGAAAAACAAGAGGCCTAGAGCAGAGACTGAGAGACCGAGATACTGGAGAGGAAATTAGTATGCACCTTAGTAAAACCCTGACATTTAATAGCATAACTGATGAGCAAAAGAGAATATTAAAGTATTGACTTTTTCATTTAAATCTTCAGCATAAAGACAGGATCTGGCCCTTATGATAAATTCCTAAACTACACTTCTACTCCTATTTTCTTCTTCACATCTCTCTTTGTTTATTACCCAATTGTTTAACTTTTGCTCTCCTAACAAGTACTTCCACTTAATAATCACAAATAGTATACCTGAATTAACTGGCAACAGAGAGACACAAACAGTTAAATAGGTAGGTAGAGCTGCTTTTGAGTATTTACTAGGATCTATATTAGTAAACTATCTCCACATTTTCATGTTGAAGGAAGGAAAAAAAACAGTAATGCAGATCTGGGAAGAAAGAAGAGATGCTGTGAAATAATGAGTTATTGGATTTTCAAATTAATTTATTTATTTTCTATTGCTATGAATTTAATTTGGTAACAGCCACATCAAAACTCTTTTCCATGTAGGTGACAGGGATGTCCTTGCTACAGGGGTCCAGGGGTCATACATTTACTGTGCTGATGGGGTTACTAGGAAGATCTGAAATAGGTGGGAGAGGACAATGCAAGCTTTTGGGAACTTTTTTTTTTTTTCTTTCATTCAAATGAGGGGAAAAACTATCAGACTATTTTGGATGACTATGCCAGAGATCCACAGCAATCAGCAGACATTAAAAAGCAATGATTTATGAAGGGTGTTCAGGGCCTGAGGAAGCTCTGAATGGAGAGAGGACACAGAAGGGTGCTGCAATGAGAATGAGAGATGGCTGAGGCAGACAGAAGGACTGCAGAACTGGTGAACTGAGTTCCAAGAGATGTGGCTTTGTCAAGTCCATCAAGACTGAGGATCTCAGTAAACAACTGAAATTATGTAGTATTTTACTGTCTAACACACTAACCCCTACCTATCTTTCTGAAGATAGGCATATATTTCAGATATGGAGACATTACCACATCATCATGGCTTGGCTTCACAAATGAAGGTTTCAGAAGGGTTCCCTCTCCCCACGCTGATGGCTGAAAAGGCCAATGCAGGACAGGCAGTGCGGCTGCAAAAGGCCCAGCAGAGTCTCCTGTGAGGGGACAGCCAAGGCACGGCTCTTTCTGTGCTGTCTTTTCTCCTCCAGACTGATTCTCTGTGTGTTCTCAAAGGAGGCAGCAGTGTTATGGATGGTGTCTCCATGTCTCCCCATTGGAGGCCAGAGTGGAGCACTGATGGCAGGCAGTATGGCCACAGCTGAGGGATTGTGTCAGGGAGTCCTTGTGTCTCCTCCCTGGGGCTCCTCTGTTGCGGCAGCTGGTGCCAAGTTCACCTCAGAGCACAATCTTAGGGAGGTAGTGATCCTCCATCCTGGAGATGTGCCCTGCCCAGCACAGCTGTGTCCTCAGTAGCATGGCCTCAATACTGGTGACCCTGCCTGTTCAAGGACAGGAACAGAGACCCTAGTGGAGGAATATGCCACTGCCACCATGGCTCACAACCTCACAAGGGCATGCAAGCTCCTCCCCCATGACAAGGGGGCGCCCATAGAAGGACCACATAAACTGAAGTATATTGCATTTAGGATAATCGTTATTTAAACTCCAAATTTAGAATTCAGAGTTCTCTGTTCCATGTTCATCATAGCATTCTCAGACATAACAAGTTGAAAACTCAATATTTTCATGATATTCTGCTTTTTGTAAACATTAAATTTAGCAGATTGTAGACTAAAAGGGGGTCACTTGGATTTAAGTCTTTATCCCACTTTCCAAAGCCCATCTTCTCATCCTGACAGTTAGACTTCATAATCTTAAAGGTCTTATCCAACCAAAAAGACTCTGATTCTATGATTCATTGGCTTCAGATCTACTAACGTTTTAGACACTTTCTAAGAATCCTTCCTGGTGCTGCCAAAGAATACAGAGAGTAAACAAAGTGCATTTGTTGCTTCCTTATTTGTATGCATGCGTTTTCTCCTCCATTTTAACAATCTCATCATTACACAAAAGGTCAAAAACTGCCACTGGTGAAGACTGTGCCTGATGACTTGTCTCACTGTAATGTTAATTTTTCATTTACTGGTATGACTGATTAACTACCATTGCTTGCAAATATTCAAACAAATACATTTAAACAAGTTACATTATCTTAAGAATATGGAGGATTAAAAGGACCCACCTATGTGTTCCTATGGAATATAATCCTAAATTCTTCATGTTTTACTTTATTATTCTAACCAAAATTAGTGCCATAACATATTCTTACTTATATAAAACAACATGAGAATGACCCAAGAGTATCTACACATTAATTTAACTGCCTGTCAGATGAAAAAATTAATCATACTTCACTGGAAAATAAAATTTAGGACTGATTCAAAATCTATATCGAACTTGAGCATTTCTATAATGTACTATTATGAAGACAGACAGAAGACTGATGGAAAGTCATGTGGGAAATACACGTTACTGAGAATGCCACTGGGCTGAGAAATTGCTCTGGAAGTAAAGGGGGTTTGGCACAATGAAATTATCTCATAGTTAGCTGAAAATGAGCAAAAGTCCAGTGTATCCATCGCATCTCAGCAGCAAGTCCCATCTTTCCTCCGCTCACTGCTGTACTGTTTTGTCAATACATAGAAAGGACTACCTGCTCTAAATGCATCATGCCATACTATACCTCCATGTTCAGGAGTTTCCACTGTAGTCAATAGTTAACAAAATTACTTTTAAATTCATGGAAAATACCCATGCTTTGCTGAATTTTATTCCAATGAGAAGTAAATAAGATGAGTTCCTTCAAGAACAACACTTTTAAACAGTATGATTTTTCATCATGTTATTCATAAATTTAGCATCCTTTTATGACAAAGAAACAAATTTTGTTCTTTTATCAGAAAGTAAAGGCCAGAGGTGGAATAACCTGTGGCTCAACCAATGCATACAATAAAGGATTTAATAACTAGCACTACGGATATAACCGCCATGGTGATGGCAGATTTACTAGCTGTGCAGGATTACAATAAATTTGACTTCAGCTCTGGGCAAATCATGGCAAGAAATACTGCCATGTCAAAGAATTTCTCAGAGATGTCCCTGATGTATAATTGCATGTCACTTGAGAATGTTATATTCTCCAGTGACATATTTCTCATCCAGATGAGGAGAGTGTGATTAGTATTCCTTATTTAAAAGTGCCGTATCTCTGAAAATGTCTTGATCATCTCACATCAGACAACTGTAACTACAGTATCCCATGGTTTTTTTGAAGTGTAATGTATTACACTGGAATATAATATATTACTCTGGAATATAATATATTACTTATTACACAGTGGTGTGTTATGTGAAAGAAGCAGGGAAATACACTTGTGATCCCAAGAAAAATAGTGATCTCAGTATCTTCATAATCTTCTTGATTTCCCACTTCTATATGGCAAAGATGATATTGAATACTGCTAATACGGACTGAATAAAGTAAAATTTTTATAAGCATCAAGTATAAAAACTTTTAAATATAAAAATAAGCTGATATAAATCACCTCAGCTTCTGTAAAAGTGATGGCTTTATTTTGGCTAATTCCAGGTGGGAGTAAATTATCTGGTTGCTATCTAGAATACTAATAATCTGAAATGCCACTTCTGCAAAGCTTATGCATATATAATTTTATGAGAACACTTCTTGAAGTTAATGGAAGTTCATTTGAATTTATATACACACGCAAAGTGTTTAGAGGATAAGTACCTAAGTCCAGAAATAACAATAATTATTGATAAATGGAAACTAAGCCTCTACAGTAACGTTTTGTGGCTACCCTCATCATTATTTATGAATCTTCACGTTAATTTCCTAATAAATACAATTACTTCTCTGCCATTCCTTTCTCTCAAGGTTTAATTGTCTGTGGCACTAACCACAACAAATACATTCTGTAAAGATTCTCAAGTGGTAAAGCGGATCTGCAACAAGGCAAATGCCTTCCTTCAAAAAGCCATTTTTACAGGGAATAAGGATAACTGAATAAACAAAACATTTACAGAGGCTAGAAAAAACTTGTACTAGAACCTTGACTCCTGCCACAAGATTTCACAGATGATATAATCAAAAGATCAGATACTTTTGTAGATTTTTCGATTGTAGAGAAAGTTCAGGATTGATCCTTTTTATCGGGTCTCAAACTTGTGCTCAGAGTTCAATACTTAATTAAGATGCCATCTATTTTCATTGAATACTAAGGAACTTAGGTATGCATGTATTTTAAGTAAGTCCTGAAGTGCTTCCTAGAATACAGACATATTAAAGAAAATGTTTATTTTTCTGAAATAGCTCTTGTATGAACTTAGCTCCACTGATCTACTTGGCTATATGACTAGCCAGTGCAGCAATATACTTGAGTTATCTCCATTGCTCATGATCTACCATCCCATAGCAACAGCTATGCAACAGCAAAAGACAAGAAATTAGTAAGAACTATCTGCATAAGTAATTTATGTTCAAATTCCAGAACTAAAATCAAATGCTCTCCTAATACTACTGCCAAACTGTTAGGGCAGTACAACAATTGATTTCTCATCGTGGAGATTTCATTGTGAATTTTCACTGTGAAATTTCATTGTGAAAAGTATTTCTGGTCAAGAATTGGAAAGAATGTCTCACTTTGCAAATTCCCAACAGTGTAGAGCATCTGCAGTTTGCATACAAGATGATTTCATAGAATTTCTTAACTCTTTCAGAAGCGATATGAGGGCCAAATTGAGCACTGAATAAGCTGCAGAGAAAAAAACACCTCTGCAGTCAGAGATGGAAAAATGGAATCAAAATTTGGGCTGAAAGTAACTTTAAATGTATGTATTTATTAATTTATTTTTAAGACAATCTAGATCACATCTTCACTTGACTTGGTATTTTATTCCTTGTTGAGATCTACAGCCAAAAAAGGCCTCTGTGTTACGATTTAGATACAGAGAAGAAATTCTACTGACTGCAACAGTCTTAAGTAGCCACTTTTTTGAGCTGGAAGCACAGTGAAACTAATGAAGTTCTAATGATGAACATCTAAATCCTGTTAGTGTTTTGATCTAACAAGTTAATTAAAATTGGATTAGAATATATTTGAAAAACAGTCAAAAAACAAAAAAAAAATTTTTCAGACTGTTTTTAACTTTCATAGAACCAGAGCTCTGTATTGCTTCTTATTTAAGCTGTGATACCCTACAGTCTTATCATTCTACCTATAAACCCATGAAATTCAGGGTTCTCCTTATAATACTGTGTGCCAGAATTACAGAGGAAACTTCCTGCCTGTTTTTTTTATGCTGTCATTTATCAAAGACATTATGTCTGAGTTAGAAACATGTAAGTTTTGAATATTTGTCTTCAAGATGCTTGCCTTCTGAGCTTCCCACTGTTTTATACCTAATTTATAACATGGATCTTCGGTGTGACCCAAACTTTCTTTGAAGAACATGGTCAAATTCTGATCACCACCATATAGTTAATGAGTACTGGTTGAACTGGAAGTTTATATTAGACATGCTTTCCAGGTTTTCATGCTGATAGTTTCCTTCTTACCCTTAAAGTGCATGAGAATATTAAAAATGTAAAATGCACAGAGCTTCATCCACTAGGATATTTCTGTTTTCAACATGTTCTGTCACTACCTCTGATTTTCCTTACAGCTTAGTCCAATTAATTTCCAAACCTTTTGTTAGTTTATCCCCTCCTGCTGGTAATAATTCAATATGGACATGATTCCCACCTGAACCTTTGTTGTTTCAAAACAGTCTGACTTCTTCAATTTCTTAAAAAAACCTGTTTCTTACACAAATAGCACAGCTTTCTAGAAAACAGTTGCCTGTAGTTTAGTTTTTCATTTGTCTCTTTGATAAATTAATCAATTATTCATGCTATTTTAGCAAATTTACAATTTAAGATGAATTCTAGTATAATTTCCATTAAGGTACTATTCTAGTGATTTTAACAAATGAAAAATGCATTTTATATCAGCATAGTCAAGTATAATGGGAAAAGAATATTCTCAACTCATTAATGATATTTTCTATAAAAGGCAGATCTGGAGATGCACATTTGTGTATGTGGTTAAGCTGTTGTGTATGTGGCAAGTCAGACTCCTTCTAATTAAGCCATTTTTCTAGCTGACAACCGTCAAAGCCACCCCAGAAACTCATGAATATTAAAGAGCTGTTCACTGGCACACTTGGCATTTTGAAGCTGGGCAAATAGATGTAATGAAATATGAAAGGAGTGTCCTGTGTCATTTCGTAGTAAATGTTACCATTAAGATGATGTATGGGAAATTTCCCACCTTCATCTTCTGGGAGTACTGTACTAGGTTTTCAGTATTACTTTTCTTCAAAAACCTTACTAGTGGCTGACATTCTTCCTTCTTTGGATGAAAGAAATTTAGGAAACATATTACAGTCACGATTTTAAATACCTGTTAATATTGATATACATACTTACCCAAAACAAGCAAATATTTTTATTTATAATTAAGTTATTTTCTGAGAGAGAATTCTAACTGTAGCTTTTTTGTATCTATTAACGTCAACACAAAATTCTATGAAAATTCACAATTTTTACAACTAAAATCTGCCACAGGTTACAAAAATAGGGGAGGAATTTTTTGCTTGAAAGTTCAGATATTTATGTTTCCATTATCCCATTTCTGATGAGCAAAATCCTCTTGAAACTTAAAATTCTCATCATATAACATACTTGCTGTCACCCAGCCCACAAAGTGTTTCAGAAAGACAAGATTTTTCCTCAAATTTTAAGGATATAAAAATTGAATTGAACATGTTTGGGTTATGCCACCCAATTTGTAAGATGATTTCAGAATAACAGAATAACAGGACCTTTAATACAATTATATACCAGCACACAATGCACTAACAATCTGCATCTGCTTTATCACTCATACATTTAATACACTTTAAATACCCTGTCAATTCAACGTTTAAATACATGAAAGACATTTAAGCATGTGCCTGGCTCTGAAAAGGAATAGCCCATTCTTTGGAGCTAAGTTGCCCATGGCCAAGCTGGCCCAGCAGCTTACATGGTCTGTATTTCCCAGTTTAAAGCTGGAATACAAACAAAGACTGACCCTGGACTAATGTTCTATCATGCAAACAAGAACTGATCTGCAACTTGATTGCAAACATATCAGCTTGATAGAAAGGTATCTTTGATGAAAAGGTCAGAAAGAAATGCCCTTAAACTGTTGCAAGATGCATGGTTAGATAGTGAGGAAAATATTCTAATGAGGCTCTGGAACAGACTGCACTCCGTTGCAAGCTCAGTAATTAAGCAGCGTGCTTAAGACTCCTTAGGAAGATGTGCTCCTAAGCTAGCACTGGATGAGAAACTAAGGCTTGTTCTACTTCCTTTGCTTTTTCCCTCAGGAAAAAAGCATTCTGATTTTTCATCCCTGTGTACTGTCCTCATAAAATAACACGATTCACAGGATCCCTGTAAAAACTGTAAAAGCCTAAATATTGAAGAACTGCTAAAATCCAGATTAATATTCTACAGATGTAAAAAAATCATTGTTATCTCTTTTCAATGTTTGTATTGCAATGTCTTATTTCAGTCCTCTTTCTAGTTCCAAGTAGATCTATTTTCCTGGTTTTTCTTCTCAGAAGACAGCATGAAATAATTTAAATTACTTTATCCCTAAGAGCATTTAGCATATATCTGGACAATGCCTATTGTGTTTTCAGATTAAAAAAAAATAAAATTTATGATTTACTATATACAATATGAGTATGTTTCCAGCATCTCATGTATAAATTCTCAGCTTGAAAAAAAAAAAAAAAAAAGACTTCCACTTGTTCCAGGGTAAAAAAAAAAAAAATTGCTTCCTTGCAATACCTTAGTAGCAGCACCCCAGAGAAATGAGCTTTGATTTTACATTAACAAAATGTAAAAAAACCCTTCCTAAGTTAGCAAAATATTGAGAGTGAAGATACTTTTAAAAGTGTAACCAAACTTATATGAGTGTACAAAGTTTTTAAACTCAAATTCTAGGCTGGCAGAAAGCAAAGCACAACTGTGCATTATCAGCTACTGCTAAATACTACCTAATATTGCAATATTAACTTTGAAAAAGTTAGTTCTGAAAATGAGAAACATTCTCACAGGCAATCCATATGCAGACCCAAGCAGGGCACTTTAGATGGCTAAATAAACTTGGTAACTGTGGCAAAAAATTCTCTCAACTTAATTTGCCATGTTACAGGAGTAGACCTTAGACATATCTTTCCCTGCAAGGTCATATGCACATCATCTGTGAGTAGTTAGGCAATTAATTGTTTGTTTAGCACGAGTAAAAAACCTGATGAGTTTTAAAACTCACAAGAAGGTATTATATCAAATACTGATATTTCATCTAATTGTGGAGCTGATGACAACTGACAACCAAAACCACAGATTAGATAGCAATAATGGAAATACAAATATAAAATCTCTATTTATATTTTGTATAAATACGTGTCAGCCATAGGCCACCTGAGCATATTCAGTGGGTGCACTTAGGAATAATGCAGCTAGAGCTCATATTCATTTATCACTTGACTCCAAACTCAAAGAAATAGAAACACAGTATCATCAGTTTTGATGGTTTCACCATTTCTCCAAGCTTTCTGTATGAATCAACTCCTCCATGTGTTACCACCACTATGCAACTTTCTGAAGGAACCTGCCCTCCCTTTGCCACACAATTCACGTGTATTGAGCATAACTCTGAAGTAGCTGAGGCTGAATAAGAAAATATGCATCTTCTGACATTCACAAAGCAAGCTGCCATTTCATAGGAAACCCGATTAGTCAATCTTACATAACAATGCTCTGTTCCAAATGGCCACGGCCACTGGACGTAACAAGCAGGAATTTCTGGTCAGTTGAATTCTGGAAATTCCTAATATGTGCATCCTAGTACAGCATCCAACATTCTCATGGGTTTTCTTCCCCAGGAAAACCCTATCCACTTGTTCAGTAAGTTGGACATGGATCACTAAGGGGACACACTTCGACCTGTCTCAGAAGTTCTTCACTATCTATATTTATCTTAATTATGTGTTTGTTAGGACTGATGATGATATTTATTTTTATTTTCCTCTGGGCTTGGTTCAGTTAATTAAACCCAACAGAAATAGAATTATGAGCTTTTTTGGAAACTAATATTACTATTCAATTTTCATTTTCTTTAAAAAAAATATTCTTAGCCTTGTCATTTGAGCCTAAAACCCCAAGTTCCTGAAATATCTGTGAGCTACAAATCAATATATCATTCCATCAATGTGTATTTAATTGAGATGAAAAGGCAGTCAAGTATTTGTTTCTTTAACTAATGGATAGCCCCTAGGAGTTTGAGATGACATCCTGAATGCTTCCAAAATACATACATTTGTATTCCAGAAATGGAAAAAGAGCTGCTTAAAAATGCAGGGAGATTTCATGTGGCATAGCTTGCACATTGCATTGGAATAATGGACCCTGAAAACACCTTTGTAAATAAAGACAATAATATTGAGCAGTTGGTTGATAAAATCCTTAATTCCTTAAATAGTACATTGATTTTAAGCTGAAATATCCCGAAAGCATGGAGTTACAGGCCTACTTTAAATGTAGATAGGAAAAACATCCCTTTTTCTGTAGTCCATACAAAATGACTCATGCCCTTTTGGCTTGATAAAACCATCTGCAATAAATACTTCTCATGTTCCTATATCTTTAATAATTCACTTTGAAAAGCCAACAATAGCTGTAGGCACAGTCTATTATGATTAATGGCAGAGGCAGTGTAACTAAGCTGTATTGGTTCTAGAAGTTCTCAAGGTCACAATTTCATCCAGAAAAGTTCTACTTCTGTTAAATATTCTTTCAAGATGACCACATTTTCATGCAAATTAAGATGTATATTACCTTACAGGAAAGATGATACAAAAAAATATACCATAAAGCTTCAGATTAATAAAATTCACATGCACTCCAAGGAAAACTGCAGTCAGAAAGTAAACGTTTGTCACCCCTCTCTCATTATATGGTGGGAGCATAAAACACAACTCAGATAATCTTGCCACTGCCAATGTTTATTTTATCATTGTTTTGCTATTCTAATCATTTCCACGTAGGCCTTAAGCTAGCTAAAGCTAGACTTTTAACATGGTCTGTTAAGAAAATGAAATGCTGATAAAAAAAATTATGCTGTAAAACATCAGGTGTCATTATAAAGAAAGTCTTATTTTCCAGGCTGCCTTTACAGATAGCTGTACTAGAAGAGAACGACAGGTTTTGATGTGACAGTTTCACTCTTAGCCTTTATAATACCCGGGAGATTTACCACAGAGAAACTGCTACCACTTACATACTGAAACATTCATCATACAGTATGAAAGATAATTATCACCAAACTTTCCAATATAAATATATGTTCCTGGTGCTTTATGTTCCTGTATTATTCGTAATAGTAATTGCCATACATTAAAACAATTTACTACACTTAACACGATGTCTTCACAATCTTAAAGAGGACAATAAAATCTCATACAATATTATAACTTTCACAGCGAGCATATGCTACAGTACTTCACAAAATCAAATTTTATAGCAGTGGTAAAATGAATATAAAGCAGAAGATAATGTAAAAACCAAAATCCGTTCTTTTGTAGTGTAAAACGTTGAAGAAAAATATGAATACACATAAATAGCTAAGCTTAAGCTTAAAACAGAAGAAAAACTGTTAAAACTAGAAGCTTCATGCAGACTCATTAAGAAGTGATGGAACATGCATTTCCCTATTGCTGAAGTACAGGTTTCCGATATGGCACTCAGTGCCATGGTCTGGTAACTGCAGCGACAGTGGATCAAGGGTTGGACTTGATGATCTCTAAGGTCCCTTCCAACCCAGCCAGTTCTATGATTCTATGTTAATCAATAAAGAAATGGCACAGAAAATTATTAAAACTTTTATAATTCTTACTTCTAAAGAACACATTAGAGTTGTTCTGCTAATCTCTGGATCCTAGAGTCACTCATTTTTTAAATGAAAAACTACCCTGCATGTAGTTAAAATACTGGAGAAAAAGAAAAAAAGAAGAAAAAATTGCCCAATGAAAACCTGTTTTAAATTCAGCTGAATGTTTGGACATGGTTTTAAAAAAAACATATTACTTTCACAGCCACAGGAAACCATGAGGAAATGATGCTCAGTTGCATAAAACAAACTTTAAAACGGCAAAAAATGATGTAAACTTAAGTAAGTTTCAGACAGAAGAGGATTTACAACTGTATTTGATATTGCTAAACTTGTTTGAGGAAAAAAATAACTTTGAATTTTCATGACACTTTGAGCAGCACAATACCCAAACTGTATCAGAAGAGGAGGAGAGAGTAAAGCAGGAAATTTGGCAGAGGCAGCACTGCATGTTCCAGTAGTGTAAATACTACACAAGCTGGTTGGTACTTATGGAGGGACAGCATTAGGCTAGTCTGCCCAAATACATCTTTATTTCTGACACTACACATAAACTAACATAAATCTCTGCTTGGAAAAAAAGTAGTAGTAAATAAGCAAAATTTTTGTCAATGTATGACATGCATCAAAATGAAATTTGTTTTCTTCCAATGATAAAAGTAACACTGCTACACATTGCTTGCTGTCCTTCTGTGGGCACAGATGATGGAGAAACTAGTTGAGGTTATTCATTGTCAACAGAACTGATAAGTAAGTTATAATCTTTAGTGCTATTGAGGCCTCTGCCAGGAGAACTTACCCAAGTTTTCTATCTTTGTTAGAATTCAATATGCAAGAATTAACATAAAACTAACAGAAACAAAAAGTAAAACTCAAATAATGCCTCTAAAGAGACATTTTTAAAATCAAACAAAAAGAAACAACCAGCAAATCATCATTACAAAAATCCCATACAACATTCTAAAAAGCTATTTTCAGTCAAGTATCACAGCCAGATGCTTGTTTAAGCAATGTAGAGACACAGGGTCTAGGAAAAAAAAAAAAAAAACAAAAAAAATCATTTTTCAAGCATCCAAGACTGGGATTCAATGTTATAAAACTGTTAAAAAAAAAAAAAAAAAAAAAAAAAAAAAAAAAAAAAAAAAAAAACAAAGCAAAACCAAAATCTGTCTCAGTACCATTGCATGAAGATTAGCTTTAAACATAAGATTTTAGTCAAGATGAAAATGTGGAAACAGAAAATGTTCACATTACAGGCAGAAAAAAAAAAAAAGAAAAGGAAAGGATAAATGTGCATTCGAAGCAATATAAATAAACCCCAGCTAGCAGAACCAAGCCTGGCTCATGACCTGGTCTATTAAATCATGCAGTACATCATTTTGGATTAGTGCAGAAAACTGCAAGATACATTCCTTGTCTTATAGTTGAGTATTATAAAATAAATTGTGAAGTGGCACGTAATGACAGGGTGCAATATAAAGGTCTATAAGTGAAATAAAAATGGACATATAACAGCTGACTATGATTGCTTAAAAGAAACAAGATGTTTAAAAGTGTTCAAGGGTGAACATATCCAGAAGACGAATTGATAGACAAGAGGATATAAAATGTTCTGAAGCACAGGAAAAGCAATTTAATCACATTTCAAGTATATTTCAGTACATTAAAAGTATATATACTATGGGTAAGATTAGTTAGGACATCTACCATGGCAGAGGTATCTTATTTACTCTGAAGAGCAACTACTGAGTGCCCTGTTAACATACATACAGTGGCTGTTAAAAATTCAGGTTCTTAGCTATTGATTGTTTTAAAGACAAACAAACAAACAAAAAACCCTATCAACCACATGAAATTAACTCTCTGATTGCATATTCTGATAGTTATTGTATTTTCTATTCAAAATAATGTAAGAAAGCAGAGCTCTGAACATTAAGCTTGTTTTCATGGATCACAGGGTGGAGGCCTCTACTCAGTAATATTCCAGTTTGCTCACAGTAAATATTTAATGTGACCTTCAATACGTCAGTGAGTAAGATACCACAATATGCATCTTCTTCATTTTTAAGTCTCAACTAAAAAGGCAGTCTAATGAAAAGTTTCATGGGAAACAATATACCTAACACTGCTCTAATGATTAGTTTTCTACCAAAAGTCCTCACAGATACCAGTTCATGCTTTTAGAGGTCTGTAAAAATAGTTCAAGCTTGTTTTGCAACATAAATCTGGAAAAAATCAGTGCTTCCTTGTGTCAGCACAGGGAATTGTAAAACTGACATTGTGTAAACTGCCTTCTTTCTACTCAATAAAACACACTGCTTGAGAAGGGATGGGAAGGGCCAGAGTTCCTTTGCCTACAGGAGCTGTGCAGACTGAATACTTCTGTCATCTTCAAGAGATCATCTTCTTGAACCTGACTTTTTATTTGTATTTCTGATTCAGTGATTTTTCCACATAATTTAGTAACTGTTAACAGTCTATGTAGACTGACCTTGTACTGGTGAACACTGCTAAAAGCAGTATTGGTATTCGTGTTAGTTTTACTGGCAGAAAAGTGCCAGTAAGATGACCCTGAGCCTAAGCTTCCCAAATATTCTTTTTCCCCATACACATGAGTATGAATTAGAAATATCTCAACATATATGTATGCAGAAAGATTTCCTGAGATTTACTCAAGAGAAATGCCTAAAGATTGCTCCAAGTTTTGTAATATGTTTCATAGTGGCAAATGCCCACATTAAGTAGCTGCTATCTGTTTGGATGCCCCATTTCTGCTTGATATGTTTGTTCTTGTCCTAGTGCCAAGTGATTCCTAGGAAATTACTGAGATCAAATAAGCGAGTTCCTCTTCCCATCCATGACTACTGATGATAATGCTGATTACCTTCTGTTATCGGAAACCTGTACTTCAGCAATAGGGAAATGCATGTTTATTGGCACAGATGCTTGTGTATGCCAAGGCAGAATGCAGAGGCAGGGAGGGTGGTCATTACCTCTTTCATATTAGGTCCCCCTCTATCTTAGCTATGTCAGCAGCAAGACAGGACTTATTTTATACTCTGTAATTATCTCGAGTGAAGAAAACGGAGGAGAAAAAAGCATTCAAGGAATATCAGGTTTCAATATTGGTTTTTATATTCAGCAATTTTTTTTAACTTCAATTAGCAGAAATAGAGAGGCAAATGCAGAAGGTTACAAGTATTTTATTTTAAAAAACACTCAGAAAAAAAATGGCAGCTTACTAATGTAAAGTGCTTAACAGTACAATAGTCTATTTAAAATTAATTTAATTGCATTCAGAAAAGAAACCCAGAACAAAACACAATTACAAAATCTAGAAGAATAAACTGAACATTGGCAGTATCTTGCAGACCCACTCTGGGAAAATGGAAGTTTCCATTAAAAAGAGACAGAACTCAGTCAAGGACTGAGATGATTCCTTTATATAAGGAAAGAACAAACCACAGCAGCAAAGACATTTGGAAAAGAATTAACAAAAACTAGTAATAAGCTTCAAGTGTGCTTCCTCATCAAAGATAAGTGGAAGAAAATGGACAAGGACTGTAGGTCCAAAGAAGAAAAACAGCTTTTGGATAACAGCTAAAAATTTGAGTAAAGAAAAAAAGACCGAGTGCCTTTCTGCCAAGGCTAAAATACTAAAGAGTAAGGATAACATCAGCAGTAAAAATCTTTCATAAAAATAAAAGGAACACTGCTGTTCTTATCTAATGGGATATGTAGTCATTAAGATAATTTGACAATCTATATTTAAAACACCTAGAATAAAGGTTTCACTAGGTCAATATTTCACTGGCATTTTAATTAAATAATTACTCTAAATTCTAAACTGGGAAGTGAAATTATAATCTTATTTAAAAAGAATAACTGAGGTCATCAAATGATTTTTAATTAAATTGTTAATTGATTTTTCTTTCATTCTTTAGGATGACTGATGACTGCACAATTGGTTGCTGAATTTGTGAATTACCATCATGAGCCAATTCCATGCAGTGCACTTTGGTATGGCTGCTCCCTATTAAAAGAAGAAAAAAATTCAGTTTTGCTAAGCCATTTAGCACTGTTCAGACATGCTTCCTGTTGCAGTTCACTTTTAAAAATTGGTACAGTAGATCAATCACTTCTATTGGATGCAGTTTACAAAAGTTAAGCTGCTAGTGAATTAGTAGCCCCATCACATTTTCAGCAAGTCCTGCCCCAACTGGCTTAATAATTTTTCTTAGGATTGTCAGAAAGAATGTTCTTTTTTTTTAATTATGCAAGACAAACTACCCTAAGCTCCCTTTAACAGTTTGCATAATGATGGCCATTTCTTTGGTCACTAGTTTCACTTACAGAGTCCTGTAATCTCCTGACAACAGACCTTCTGTGATTATGCACTGAATAAAGACCTAGAGAAAAGACAGCCTGGTTTCACACCTAACTACTGCTATCTGTCCTTAGTCTGTTGACAGCATAATTTCAATTTCCACCAGCAGGGCAAAAGCTGTGTACTGTTTTACCTTCTGTGAACATAAGCTTTGGATTCCACTTTAGGTGGAAATAAGCAACTATTGCAGCTCCTGAAACTTTAAAAAAAAGTAATCTGCCATTTTTGCAAATAAATTCTACATTCATTAAAATATTGCTAGCAAGACTTGAGCTTCCATGAAGCCTTTCTAAATGTCTATCTAAAGAAATTATCAGCAGTAGTATTTCTCACATTTAGCATTTAAATTTACAAAACCTAAATCAAATTACAAGTCCATGATTCACTTAAGTAGCCACCTATGCAAATCTCAGTATCTTACTAAAAGGAATATAATTTCACTTTCTCACCACTATCAAGGGTGGTAAGGCATCTTAATTCCTATTTTTTAACTACAATAATTGAAAATAAATCTGCAGGGTGTATGGAGAACAGCACGCCTACTCTACCACCTTACCAGTAGTATGTTTTACCAAAGTACACTCAAGAGCTTGATCAAAATGTCAAGATTCCTTTGATTATTTCACTTGTAATTAATAGGCCAGGGATAACCTCTGGCCCTCACCATCATGCAGAAAACATTATGTTGCCAGAATGTGTCTGCTAAGCCACAAATGAAAGGGAAAGTAAAATGTAGTGATAAACTTAGATATGAAAAAATAAAGGTGGAATACAGGTAAAAAAAAACAAAAAGAAGAAAAACAACAAAACCACAGATACATGCATATGACACTCCTTTTCTACAGAGTTAATTTTACCACAATTACTTTCTTATTGATTTCTTTGGTGTTTTTTTGCTGAAATGTAGACGGTTTCAGTTCTCCTGTCAAGTGACTTTTAACACTTCGATGAAGTCCAGAGTTCTATTTAAGTCCCCATTTGCTCAGTACTAGGAGGAGATCTAGGAATAGAAAATCATGTATCTGCTAATTTTTTTCCAGTTTATCCACTAGGTTTGAGTAGATGACTGGTTAGTTAGCAGCTGTCTCATCTTTGGGACTTAGTTTATATGTTAAGGTTACTAAACCAAATTGCTTGAATGATCTGGATGCATTTCATCCACAGCACATGTAATTTTAGGTTTCACTGAATAAATAGAAATGTTTTTTTGTTGTTCCAGTATATCCAGGCAATTTTGAAACTGGGGATAAACTGATAAAAAAGAACAGTTTCGGAGAAGAAGAAAAATGAGAAAATTCAGGGCAGTAAGTGAATTACAGCAAAGCTTTACTTCGTTTTTAATTTTGACCTGAACATGGGTACCTGCACAGCTTTACTGCTTCATGTGGGCAAGAAAGAGGAAGAACTGGAAATAGTTGCTGGATGTAAATAAACCTTGCAACATTGAGCAGGAAGAGCACAGAGACCATATGATATTTTATCTGAGGAGAAAAAGATGGTTTAATATAGGTCAAAGGAACACAAGATAAAGTTGAATAACAGAAGGAGATACAGTTTCCTGGATTTAAAATTCTGACTTTATTTTGCTTCCAGTTTGAAACTTATTTCATCAGCCTTTAAAATCTGCCTCTTATGAATGTGAGACAACCTTTATCAAGACATCTTCAGACACAAGTTTCACACTTGCGTTAGTGAACTGCATCCTCTTTCACAATTTTCTCTATTAATACAAAACTAATAAAGGAACTTGTTGGAGAATGGCTTGGTAAACAGAGGTGGCAAGGACACAGTATCCTTGGCGGTTTTGTTACAAAGTTTGAAAAAGTAAGGTAGCAGGTAAACAAGGTGTGGGTCCAGGTGGAAAATCCCCAAGTGGGGGGAGCGTGCAACTGACTCCTAGGGATAATTAACAAGAACAGTATAAATGGAACCCTGAACCCTCAATAAAGTTGAAGCTTGCTTATCAATCACATTGATTGCCCACTTGTCTTCCCTCGTCACTCCAGACAGAACTAATTGAAGACATTCAGTTTTTCTTGCTTTAATGATTCTCAGCTTTAACTCACTTATCATCAATTAGTAAAGTAAGTTTTCATATGGCACAGCAAAGTGGGTTTTTTTTCTTTCGGGACAGCTAAGTTTAGGACCCTAGCATTTCTACAACATGGAAAGTAAAATGTATTGAGTCACTTTCAATGTTTTGCTTTCCTACTTAAAATTAGCAAAAAAAAAAAAAAAAAAAAGGGGGGCAAGGCAAGGGAAGCATTATCACAGCTAAGAGGCACACGTCAGGATATCATGCAAGGCACTCAGAAACAAAGAAAATACCATACAGAGTTTGGCACAGAAACTCCACAATCCTTCCAGTGAAGGTGATTTCATTGTTTTGTTTTTTTTTCTCTCTCTGTTCTTTTCTTTTGCCCCTCTACTTGTGTTTGCATTACCCAAATACACAAAATCTTGGCACTTGCCACTAAGAAGACTTTTAACTATGAACTGTGAATTGTAGGCTTTTTTCCTGTTTGCATTCTTGCTAGGCCAGAGGCAGCAATTAACCCTTACAAGCTATTTTACAACATGACCCATGTCTTCCTGGTTTATATCACGTTGTCAGAACTCAAAAAATTATCCTAATAGCTGTGTTTATCATCACTGCAGTGTGCAATTCAGACACACACCAGACTTTGACCCTTCGGGTGCAAAATATGACTCTAGATATTTTCTCTCCTATTTAGAAAATGGTATTTAATCTCAGCAGGACAAAATTGGATAAATGAAACTGGAAACACGAGATGGAAATCCTTACGCTTTTGTAACAATCAAAAGAAATAGAAAATTATGAAGATAACTGCAGGTGAAAGAGGAGGGAAGTAATGCCTGGGAGCGATGCAAAGTAATTATCCTATTTTTACTACAGTACTAAATTTGAAACTCTGTAGATCTCGTCCCTATGCTCTCTAGTTTGTTTTTTGTATTTTAATTCAACAGAAAATTTATTTGTGGTGTATTGTGGGGCGATCACTATATAACATAAGTTAAGTTATTCAGCATGAAAAATTCATAATTTTATAATTTGGTGTCAAGATTATAAAGGGTTTTTTGCACTGTCCTTGACAAAAGTATTCTTGGCTTAAATTAACTGCAACATCAAATCTCATCTATTTCTGTCAAAAGAAGGAAAAGGAAAAATGCTAAGAAACTCCTGCTAAGTACTACTTGCACACTCTCTGTGGTTATGCAAATGAACCCTGTAACTCAGGTCATCTGTTCAAATTAAAGAAACTGCCTTCACAGTAAGAAATCTGCATAGATTGTCAATTGTTCTAGTTCATTACCTGTTAGCAATGTGAAAAGCCAAAGACAATTTTGACATCAATGTAGAATGAATTCATTACAACGTCTGACACATTTAGCTTTGGGAGAAAAAGCGAAGGACAATGAAAAGGAACTGTAATGTGGATACATTGAAAATGGACAAAAAAAAAAAAAAAAAAAAAAAAAAAAAAAAAGCCTCTTGTTTCTGCCTGGCTCCCCAGACTTGTTTACTTTGTTGAAATCCACAAAAGCGGGGCAAAGCGGTTTTCTGTTTACAGTGTTTAAAATGCATCAAACCTATTTCTGTCAGCAAAATCTCATCAACAGACAGCCCCCCCTCCTGTCAGGACTATAAAGATTAAATGCCAATAACCGCCAGACAAATAATGCAAATTGGTGGCAAATACAGGAATTCCAGGAAACCTGAATACAAAGGGAAGACTTGTAGCTACCAAATTTGCAGCCTCCGGCAATAATTGATGAAAAGAAGGAACTTTTTACTAAACAAAAAGTCGAAGGGAACCGGGGAAATCAGAAGCGAGATGAGAAGCGAGAGGAGAAGCGAAGAGGTGCGAAGGCGGAGGGAGCCCAGAAGCGCCCAGAAAGGACGAGAGGCACCGGCGGCCCGAGGCGGCTTTTCTCTGGAGAGTGAAAAACTTAATCGTTCTCTTTCTTTCCTTAATAGCCCTTTTCCCTGGAGTGATTAATTTGTTTAAAAACCTGCTCTGACTTTCTCTTCCACTATCAACTCCTTCTTAAGACTCCTTTCAGAAAGTGGTGTCATTTTTCCTCGAAATAAACTGGCGTAAATCGTTCAAACGATAAACCTGGTCACTTTTTAACGAGTAGGACCTGCATGCGCAGTGGTTAATATTTCCTCACAAACAAAATATAAAATATTAATAGTTGCAGACCGTGACAGGAACAATGCAAGTTGGGCTTCTATTAAGAGCATTTGTATAAAGAAACGTAGCTGGAATAAATTCTCAAAAGCATCTTGCAGTGTTTTCTTTGTAGTAGTTTATTACATAATCTGGTGTTTCAGTTCTAAGACAGATATGTAATATTTACAGAAAAGAGGATTAAATCATGAAATATGGGTTTATCATAAAACCAGCAGTCATCCAGCTTTCCATATAACATATTAAACTAATACAGGACTTCTGATTTGCTTGGATTTCAGAAACTGTTTTACTCGAGCATCCCCACTACAATACAATGATACATTTTACTTATTATGTATTAGAAGGAAGTAAAGGTTCGAATTAGATAAAACCTTTGTTTGGGGATAATTTACAGTGTAAGAGTAAATTTTTTTTAAGCTGTGTTCTATATTTACCCTCCAGATGAATATTTTTTTAATATTTGGATTTTTTACTCTATTTTTTAAAAAATTCTAGTTTGTTGAAAATACAGTAATCTCCAAAGACCATATCAATTTGAAGAAGCAAGTCAGAATAATAAACTGTAATTGTCCTACAGATATGTTACAAATCTGTTCTTTGTATCAAAACTATCTGGTTGGCCATATACAAGTACATACATGCAATTCATAATAAAGTCCTATTATGGATCATCAAAAGAGGTGATATGGGTAAGAGTTTCTTCTGAGATTATTAAAATCCCAGACTTAGTGGGATTAGGAAGCTTAAATTACCCATGTATATGTTTGATAAGGAGAACACTGCATTCTCCTGGAAAAGCTGTCAGGCCAGGGCTCAGACAGGAGCACTCTGTGCTGGGTTAGGAACTGCTGGAGGCCACCAGAGTGGTGCTGAATGGTGCTGATCCAATTGGTAGCTGCACACCAGTGGTGTCCCCCAGGGATCAGTGTTGGGCCCAGTTCTGTTTAATATCTTCATTGATGATTTAGATGAGGGGATTGAGTCCACCATAAGCAAATTTGCAGATGACACTAAGTTGGGGGAGGGGGCGTGTGGATCAGCTGGAAGGCAGGAAGGCTCTGCAGAGGGACCTGGACAGACTGGAGAGTTGGGCTGATTCCAACGGGATGAGGTTCAACAAGGCCAAGTGCCGGGTCCTGCACTTTGGCCACAACAACCCCATGGGGAGCTCCAGGCTGGGCACAGAGTGGCTGAGAGCAGCCAGACAGAAAGGGACCTGGGAGTCTGGATTGACAGGAAGCTGAACATGAGCCAGCAGTGTGCCCAGGTAGCCAAGAAGGCCAATGGCATCCTGGCCTGTATCAGGAACAGTGTGGCCAGCAGGTCCAGGGAAGGGATTCTGCCCCTGTACTCAGCCCTGGGGAGGCCACATCTCGAGTCCTGTGTCCAGTTCTGGGCCCCTCAGTTCAGGAAGGAGATTGAGGTGCTGGAGCAGGTCCAGAGAAGAGCAAGGAGGCTGTGAAGGGATCCAGCACAAGTCCTGTGAGGAAGGGCTGAGGGAGCTGGGGGTGTTCAGCCTGGAGAAGAGGATGCTCAGGGGAGACCTCATCACTCTGCAACTCCCTGAAAGGAGGTTGAAGCCAGGGGGGCGTTGGTCTCTTCTCCCAGGCAGCCATCAGTAAGATAAGAGGGCATGGACTTAAGCTCTGCCAGGGGAGGTTTAGGTTAGACATTAGGAGGAAATTCTTTATAGAGGGTGATCAGACATTGGAATGGGCTGCCTAGGGAAGTGGTGGATTCTCTGTCCCTGGAGGTTTTTAAGAGACTGAATGTGGCACTCAGTGCCATGGTCTGGGCTGGACTTGATGATCTTAGAGGTCCTTTCCAACCTGTCTGATTCTGTGATTCTGTGACATGTGAAAACAGCTACCCTCCAAGTTCTGTACTGGGAAGCACCTTTAAAAAAATTAGGTGGTCAATTAATTAAATCTCCTTCACATATAGAATGTACAAAGCATACCTGAAAACTCATTGTAAATGGTTGCTTATCAAGTAAGACACTGTATTATTTAGTAATCTCATTTATGACTTATTAAATTTGCAAGCAATGCAAGCACTCTGTGACCAAACAGAAGAATACAAAATAATCTTAAAGAAAAGAAAAGAAATTATAAGAAATTAGAACAGTAAAAACAAGTGCAAGATTTTGGGAGCATCCAGTCTTCAAAAACCAAGATGGGAAAAAGACTACCTTGGTAGCTTTGAGTGAACAAACTCTTACGCTACTCTGTATACAACACAGGGCAATATTTCTTCTTGAGAGCTAAGTGTCCCTGAGGCACTATGCCATCTGTGATATAATATGAAACTGTACAAGTAAGAGACCCCTGCAGGGGACACCATGCAGAATGTCTGTGCTTGCAACACCCCAAACCTTCAGAAATTGCACCAGGATGACATGCAGCACACACCACCACGGTCACATCTCTTCCCTTCAAACCCCTTTTCATTTCTGTCATCTCTATGCCACAGTTATCAGATTGACTGTTCCCAAGGGGGCTGCTTGACTCTCTGACACTGGAACCTCACACCCTCCCCTTTTTATCCTATTTTTTGTTATTTTGCCTCTAAACTGGGGTATATTTTAAACCTCTGACTAAATTTGTCGTCTAGGTCACTGAGCTGCAATGTGTGCTCAACGAATTGAGATGTCTGCAAATGTTATCTACTTTAAGAATGGAACTGACAGCCTGTTAATGAAACAAACTAAAAAGTGAATAGTAATTAAAAAAAAAATTAAAAATTTTAAAAAACACCTGTTTCAGTCAAACCAAGGGAAAAAAAAAGTGCGCATTTTTCCTTTTCTACAGCTGTATGAAAGCTGTATGTAACTGATAAAAGGTTACCAAAATCTCTACTGAAAAATGGCAGTCACTGACTAATAGATTTTCACTTTAGTTTAACTGTGTCATTTCGATAGGCTTTTACTTCATGGTAAAGCCAAAATGCTACTGCTGTTCTTATCATTACAGTTGATTAATCTTCCCTGTTTCTGAGGAGGTATCCAGTAAGCCTTCTCATTTCAGAACATCCATCAGGCAGAAAAAAACAACAAAAGGTAAAGCTGACAAATACTATTTGTTGAAAGTAAACATGAATCTTAATAGCTGGCAGTAATTAAGAGCAAGATGTATGAACATACAAAAAGCAGTAAATAATTATAAATCAGAACTGTGATAAGGTTTAAACTCAAAGACTGCACTTGGATTTAATCTATTTTAGTAATTTTGCTGGTATTACTCTCTGTATCAGCATTTAAGTTGAAACAATTGTAGAACAATTAATATACAGAGCTCTACTGATTTGGATTATTAGCTACCAAGAAATCAGCTCAGTATTTCACAGGCTTTAGTGCATGTTGACCCTTGCACAATCCCTAACATCTCTGGATGTTCAAGGTCCATGTACCACCTACAAAGGTCCAGATTAACATCTGAAATTCCTCTTTGGAAATCTTGCTAACCATAGAAGGTTCCTCTCTTACCTTTCCTTCTCATTCTTGCTTACAATGAAGAATTCCACTACATTTACAGCAATTCCTATGCAGAAAGTATCTCAAAGAATCACAGTATTGTCATGGTTGGAAAAGGCATCTAAAATCACCAGGTTCAACAGTCAACAACCACTCTGCACCCCAAAAAAAAAAAAAAAAATATATATATATATATATATATATCCCCATGGCCACTGGAGAATGTCCTGAAGTGACTCACCTACACAGTTTCTAAATACTTCCAGGGATGGTGAACCCACCACCTCCCTGGGCAGCCTGTTCCAGCACCTGACTACTCTCTCAGTAATAAAATACTTCCTAATATCTAGTAAACCTTCCTTGGTGAAACTTCAGGCCATTTCCTCTAGTCCTATCATTGCTCACTTGAGAGAACAGATCAGCACCCACCTCCCTACAACCTCCTTTCAGGTAGTTGTAGAGAGTGATAAGGTCTCCTCTTATCCAAACTAAACAATCATTCCCTCACCCTCTCCTTGTAGGGCTTGTTCTCCAGACCCTTCACCTTGGTTGCCCTTCTCTGATCAGAATACACTAACACCTCATAAGTAGAGATGTTTGTCATACAGTGACCGCATCATCCAAACTGCTACCCAAACAGGTAAAAAAAAAAAAGAGAGAACTTTTATTGGTATCGTACTGATCCTAAAAAGAAAGTCTTCCTAATTAAACAAAAACCAACCAACCAAAATATCCTCCAGAAACTGATGAAAGGCACTTGATGGGGTGCCAGCAAATGTAGCCAGCAATTAAGAGAAAAAAATTAAAAATCTAACAAAAATAAAAATGTAAGGAAGACAGAAAATCAAGCCTAAATAGTCACTTTGTGAAGGGCACCAAATGAAGCATGTTTTAGTAGAAAATTATATGGTACTGAACTCTTCAGTTGATTCAAATGAACATATTTCACTTTCTTTGTACTCTTACTTACTGAACAGTCATGACAAATCTAGTATAATAAACAGAGAAAAAAAACGAGCTCAAAAATACCACTTCCTCTATGACATGGAAACACGGGGTGACTAGATAGGTATTGGTATCCCCAAGCAGAGTTAAAGACACAAAGCTGGTGACAAAAGAAGTGTTCTGTGCTGCTTCCTAGATATAATGGAAATAGGGGTTAATGCTCTTTGGCTTAGTCTATTCCTACTGACCAAGAAGAAAAAGAGAAAGAAAACAATTTTCAATCTGCATTTCTCAGTGATAATACCAGCACAAGCACTAGTTTGAAAGATCTACCTCAGTTGTGACTTTTGCTCTGCTTTCAAATCACAGTATCCAGGTTTACTTCAATTAGGAAGCAAAGGATAACTTTGTTACAAAACATGGAAGTCCATTTCCTATCTGACAGATAATAAATAGCATTAGTAGCATATAAAGGCTTCCCAGGTTTGCCATGTTCAGTGTTTAACTCAAAAATCAATTTCCTGAAAGCACATCGCCCTAGGACAAAGTATTTAAACTGTGATACATGTTTTTGAAACATCAAGTGAACAAATTCTGTTGCCAGCTAACGGAATCAAAACAGCTAAGTGAAAACAGAATTTGTCATTAAAATTTAATGTTATTCTATAAAGGAAAATCAAGAAAAAGGTTAATTAAAACATATTATAATGTCACTGTTCAGAGGATAAGCCTTTCTTTTGACAGTACGCTGTGAGTTAGCTATGAATATTAATCAGGTTTTAGAATTTAAAAAAAAAAATCTCACCTACATTCACAGCATAGTTTCAGTTATTAGAAAACAGCTGTCACCACGGATTGTCTAAAAGTTCAGAAAGTTTTTCCACCTTGCAAGGCTTATGACTTCGCCGATTTCTATTGTATAAGCAATTCTACAACCAACATGAAAGGCTTCCTAACAAATTAATGAAGAAACTCCTTGACCAATATTACTACAAAGTAATGAGGTTGTTACGATTTTGGTTGTTGTTTGATTGTTTACCGGAAAAAACGTCATCGTAGAATTACAGAAAACAAACCACACTTTGTCAGAAGTATATTTATTTAATATGGCTCCTGTAGGTCAACACAGTAATTCAGCTACTGCTTATGCTATGAAAACAATGGGACAGCAGAACTAAAAACAGGACACACCAACAACAGATCTACAATTTACATTTAGTCTTTAAAATAACTCAGGTAATGAAAGCAAAGCATAAAAGAGAAGGTTCTTTTTCTTTGGACAGTGCAGTAATAATGTTAAATGTAATGGCAGTCATAAAATAATACCAATACTTAGCTATACACCCTTTTTTATGCATATAAGTTGTTTTAAAAGTAGAGGCTATCAAAGATTTTCAGTTTCCCAGTCATTTTCCACACTTGTCATAGATGTAAATCCATTTATGTCAGCTGAGATATTACAGATCTCCACAATCTAAGACAACCAAAAACTGGGACAGATAACTTTGTTAGTACCGAAATCTGGCCCTAATCAACAATTCCAGATTTAAAAGCTCCCAGCATCTGAGACAAACTTCAATACATTTTTAACAACTGAGAGACTTATTCAGTCCCTGCTTACCTAAATAGAGCTACCACTTTCTGGTCTCACTACTGTAATGATTTTACAGGAAAGCTTCTTATTCAGCATCTTAAATATGTATTTAAGAATACGTCAAAGTAAAGACACACCAGTTTATAACTTCTTAAACACAAACATCTATTTAAGAAACCCTGAGTTAGAGTAGATTCATAGATTTGAAAGAAAGATACCAATTCTATATGAAACAGAGTTCTCAGGATCTCAGAGTTGTATAGACATATGACAGCTTGCTGGACTAAAGCTCATTTGGTTCTTCTGAACATAACTGAAGATTTCTCAGGATAACTCAACTCCAGAAAAGAGCTGACAAATACTGGCATGGTAAACCAAATAGTCCAAAACAAGCAGGAAAAATAAATAGTAATCAGTTTTCTTCCGCAAGGTATCAGCTTAGCTAAAACTGGGGTCTAATAGAAGTATTCCAAAAAGAGAACCTACAAACAAAAAAAATCATGTGCCATTAATTGGCAGCCAACTTACGGACTTCTGTTCAATAGTGATCTGAAACATGAATTTCTATGAAAACTTGTTTTGAGGTTAGAGATGTCTTGTGTAAAAAGCTAAAAGACGAAAAACATAAAATGTATACTTTAAGAAGATGAATACACTTTGTCATAACTTAGTCATAATTTTCAAATACTTAATAGATACACTAATACTCCAACATGATGATGGATTTTAAATTGACTGGGTTTTTTTCTTTCCAACACTAACGATGTTATATTTCAAAGAACGGAACCTTATCTTTTCTTCCTCCTGCCATTTGCTCTTGTATAGGCTTACAACATGACTGCTGTGCGAAACCATTCATAAATCTCAGGGAATTAAAAAGAAAACACCCCAAACTGCTGCCAAAACCCTTTGTACAAAAGAAAACTAGGGAATTTGTTCAGGAACTAATTACATTGGTAGGTAATCATACTCCCTAAGGGTTCGAAATTATAGTGTTCCTCCACCAAGGAGAATATTCTTTTACATAGACTGAAACATCTTTATAGGATACATTTCTTTTAAGGTGCTGAGGAAAAATAAATAAAAAAAAAAAAACCACTTCACCTTGAGGTTGCTGACCACATAAAGAACTGACTGGACCTATCATAGCTTTTCTTGTCCAAGCCTTGAGAAACTATTCTTGTGAAATGTACTGGTCAGTTGAGTAAGATATGGTTAAGAATAGTTTCAACATTCCCAAGGTGGTATTTACTGCATTCACATACTATTTTAAAAGTTTCTTTTTTTCAGAGAAGAATGAAGAAACCCAGAGCTGGCATATACAAATCAGTGAATTTGCCTGAAAAATACTACAATTCTGAACTCCGTTTCCCCTTAAGGAAATCTACTTTGAGCATTGTTTCAGCCCTTGTAACCATAAAATGATATAATCTACCTGAATTTAACATGCTTACTGTAAAGACTGGATGAAATCTAAATGGGAAGCTGTGCACACACATTGTGCCATGGGCAGTCTATTTGTCTCTGTGATGGACAAGTTAGTTTTCCATAAAATCCAAAATAAGTTTTGAGTTGCTATTTCCTGAACTCATATAAACATAAGTTTAAAACCAGCATTGAGTACTTCTTCCTGTACAGGATAGACTACTGTGATGAAACAGTGTTCTGAATACCAGGAAAATAAATTAGTCGAAGTTACAGATCAGAAGGAAAGATTCCCAACAGTGTATTGGGATTTACTGCATTTATGCTCCGTGGAGTACTCTTAGCGAAGGCACTCACAGCAGCAGCAGAGAAAGGCTTGCATTGATGAACAGTTTTTCAAGTGAAGCGGAGCTCAGAGTGACCACATGTTTCAGGACACAGACAAGCATCACCTGCAGGCTGGAAAGAAAAAACTCTCTCCATCCATTTTAAACTGATGAAGATTATCTTGTGACTTCCCATGAGACAGAACACCTTGGACACAGAAGGAGGAAGCAACACTATTTGAATTTGCTTATGCAATGGTGACAACTGCAGACCTTCTCTTGCCACTTTCAGTACGTAGAGTGTTAGGCACGGTGGATAAATACAGACAGTACAGAATAGTGCAAGTAGAAGCTCTTAGCCCACAGACAGCTAACAGCAGCTGTACAAGATGCAAAAGTCATTAATCATGGTTAAACTGAATAGAGAAACATAGCAAAAGCTCCATTACTTGGATCCTTATAGGAAAAAATAATCTCTACAGTGAAATAAATTTCAGTAAATATTTTCTATCATTCAGAAAGGCATGAAACTCAAAAATGCTGGTACATAAAATTTAGTTTATTCTGCCCATGCAATGATGCTGTTCAAGCCAACTATTTTTAATTTAACATAAATAATGTTTCCTCATTTTAGTTATGAAATGAATAGAATATCATTTCTACTGTGCTATTTGCACATTGAAAGCTACAGAAATTTAAACAGTAATCACAATAAGCTAACAGCAACAAATGCTTCCCTTAACAGTAATTCTATTATGTGCTACATGGAATAAAATATATACAATGTAGTAATCAAAAATTATATCTATATTTTACAGGTGGGAGAAAAATACTGCACGCAAAAATGCTTCAGTGTATCTATACTTTTACCAAAGTGGTTTTGCTTAAGCTATTTCTCCTACATTTTTTAAAATGTTCTAAAAAAAAAAAAATCTATCATTTCTTGTTTCAGGAAATAATGCATACACAGCTGCATAGAAGACCAGCACTTTACTTTGCCTTTGATAAGCAGCTAACTGGAATCTCATTCGTAATAGGATGGGAAGTTTCTCCCTGGGATACAAATCTCATGCTGGTTTTCAACTGGAGGTTGTTTATATGCTGTAATGTCAAAGATGCATATATTTCAGAGATACAAGAAGAGACGGCTTTTAAGGACAGACAAAAAAAATCAGGAATAGTAATAAGAAACAGATCCACTAGATAAAAATAACCTGAATTTCATGGAAGATCTCTGTTCCTGTCTACGCAACAGTGATGTTGTTCACAGTGTAGAAAGAAGTGCCAAGTGTGACCAGATCACAAGCAAAGAAAACAGTGGCAAAGCAAAGATGGAATTCATAGGACACTGCTTTGCACTGGAACAAACAACATATTTGTAGATATTTATGTACGTGTATCCATAAATTACAATTATGCATGTGCACAGGTAGGTAGACGCTCAGAAAATCTGAAGCACAGCAGATGGGATCCAGTGAATATATTCAAATAAAACATATGATCCCATCAGTGAAGAATAATTTTGAATGCACATTCCCTGTATTCAAAGAAAAGAAATACTCACTTGATAAGCCAGAGAGAACTGTGATTTGTGATGAATGGACAGACTTTCCCTTTCAGAAAAGAATATGAATTAGAAGGGAATAAAGAGACTGAGTATCTGGCTTCAGCAGTACTGGGTAAGTACTGAACTGGAAAGAAAGGTGACAAATATGTCTAGAAAAGAAGCCCAACATAAAAAAATGATAAATACAGGCAGGTGGTATCAAATCAAGGTAACAGTCAAATAACAAAGAATAATTAGATTGACTTATTCTTATCTTACTGGTATGCAATGCTGAGTGAGCAGCCATTTCAGAAATGTAATTCCAGTTACACAAGCTCCATAGCTGAAGAAGATGAGAATGAGCGTGCTGTTACGTTACCTGAGATATCAGTTCAGAACATAAGTTTGAATAAAAAATATTATTGCCAGAACTAAAATCAGACAAGTCTGATGTTATCAAGAGGTGAACATCAGCAAAGAGGTGAACACCAGCAAAGGACAAGCAAGATATATTTGATGCCCCTGTACAGATACTGTCTCAGAAATCAATAAACCAAGTCACTTAAGCACTTCTACCAACTGAGGACACCTCTATAGGACAGTCGTGACCAAGGAGATACATTGACCTTGCAAATACAGTAAATTTATCTATCTATAGCCTGTGCAGACCAGAGAGTTACTGTGCTCTTTTGTTAGTGGAAGAGCAAACTTTACTATTTACCACCAAGGCATTCTGATTTTTAAGACCTACGGCAAAATATGATGAATCCAAGAAAAACTCCTGAAAAAGTGCTTGGTCCTCAGGAAAGAAGAGTCTCTGAAACCTGTTCTTCAAGGGACTACAATGATCAGTTCCCACTCATTTAAGTAAGCATTTGCATAATCAGTCCTAGAAAACACATATCCAAAACTTTATACTCATCATCTTTTTTTTGGCAACTGGATCATTGCAGATGGAAAGATAATTAATTAGTTGCTGAAACTGTATTTCCCAATATAGCATTATGACAGTTTATATGGTATTTGTTGAAATGAGTAAACAGGACTAGGAGATCGAAGTGTTTCACTGCTGGGGAAAAAAGGCTAAGGGTGTCTTCTGTCTCAGAACTTAACTCATTTTTAATGTACCAGCAGTCACTGAATGTCATCTATGCACTTACTGAATCCCACTTTATTTTCAAAGCCCCTCCATATGTCTGAGAGACTGACACATGAAAAGATGGGAAAGAAAGCACACATTTAAAGCAGCCCACCACAGAGGCACAGCAATCAGCAACGCCACACTACAATTACAGACTTGCTGCTAGTTTCAAGTGTGTAAGCCTTCAGCAAAGTCCTTAGTGCTATAGGCTCATACTACCATTTCTAAAACAGAAGTGCTGATGACACACTAAGTTTTAAGCCTAAAATGCACTGATCTCCTCTGGAGGTAGAGTGCTTGGTATTGATCTTAGTTCTCCTGATACAAGTAACAAGCTGTGACTGAAAAAGCATGTTGTTGTTCTTAAATGCTCTTTAGAGGAGACTACAAAAGCAGACGCAAGGTGACAGAAATCAGAAGGGACTGAGAGCTGCGGGGGTACTTTGGGGTCATTGGTGCAATAATTAGAAAACAATTTTGAACAGCATTCCCAGATTCTCCCCTCATTTGTTTGTGTCATGCAGTTACCTAGCTACCCATTAGAAAATTTAAGATCTTAAATTACACATAGCTGAATACTCTGTTTCAACTGGCTATCAAAAATTCACTGTGTTTAAATGTGAAAACAGATTCATTGAGTTTGGGCTGGAAGGGACCTTAATGATCACTGTGTGGGCAGGGACACCTTCCACTAGTTGCTCACACCCCCATCCAACCTGGTCCAGAACACCTCCAGGGAGGAGGCATCCATAACTTCGCCAGGAAACCTGTGCCAGTATCATGGTAAAGAATTTCTTCCTAATATCTAATTTCAATTTACCCTCTTTCAGTTTGAAACCACTACTTATTGTCATGTTGCTACATGTTCCAGTATAAACTCCTTGCCCAGCTTTCCTATAGGCCCCCTGCCAGTACTGGAAGGATGCTATAAGGTCTCCTCGCAGTCTCCTTCAGGCTGAGCAAACCCAACTTCCTCAGCTTGTCTTCACAGGAGAGGTGCTCCAATCCTCTGACTATCTTTGTGGCCCAGCAGATGTGTGGTCACTTCTTTTCATATAGACCAGGATATGGTTGGCTTTCTGGGCTGCAAGCATGCATTGCTGGCCTTTGCTGAGCTTCTTACCAACCAACACCTTGAAATCCTTCTTCTCAGGACTTTTCTCAATCCATTCCCCACTCAGCCTGTATTTTGCTTAGTATTGTCGTGACACATATGCAGGACCTTGAACCTGGCTTCTCCATCCCCACAGGAACCAGTTGAGGGCTAGAGAGATCAGTAGGCTTTTTGCTACCATGCAATTATATATAAAGGTTTTGTAATCCAACATGAACTCTAAGCATCAGCTGATTTTGATGGAGCCTCACAGATATAACTCATTGGTTGCGGGTAAGCCAGTCTGCACTAGAAGAGAATTCAGCTAAGTCAGATGATGTATTAAGCAAGTTGAACTGTGCTGTAATAAGCAAACAATAAAATAAAATTCAGTGCTTGATGTAACACAATACACAGACCCAGAAAATACTCTAAACCATGGTACCATTTTTAAACAGGTCGTCAGTCTACAGTAATATTGAGCCACAGAATGCAATAGTTACAGATCAGGCTACCCAACGTTTTTTCTCTGGCAAGCTCCACCCTTCAGTGTATTTTTATGGAGAGGGAAAGAGGGAAGTTTTGTCTTGATTTTGGAGAAAAGACTCTAGCCTGGATCAAAGACTTAAGTTAAGCATAATGAAAGACACAACAAAATAAGAGCAAGTACTTTGTTTCTCTTATTTTGCAAGAGATTTTTTCTCTTATTTTGCAAGAGGTTAGGGTTTAGGGTTAGAGTTAGCAGTTAGGAGTTACAGTTAGGGGTTATGGTTTAGGGTTAGGGTTAAGTGTTAGGGGCTAGGGGTTAGGGTTTAGGTTAGGCTTTGGGTTCAGGGGTTAGGGTTTAAGGTTTAGAGTTTAGGGTAAGGGTTATACTTAGGTTTAGGTTTAGGCTTAGGCTTAGCATTAGGTTAGTGTTATAGTCAGGGTTTAGGTTAGGGTTAGGGTTTTGGGTTAGGATTAGGTTTAGGGTTAGATTAAGGTTAGGGCTGGATCAAAATTTTTTGGACTGTTTCAACACATAACTCTTACAAAATAGTTCCTCAGTATGCTGGCTCTAAGTGCTTGCTGCTTCCACTCCCCTTAGCTTCCTGCCTTCCTCAACACCTCAGAACACCCCTTTGGAGACAACTCACCAACTTCATGGCTTGCTCTTAAGCACTTTCAGCCAACTGAAATGCAGAACTATAACTCACATTTTATAAAACTGTAGCCTACAAAATTATGTTTTTAGTTTGACAGAACTATTAATGAAGTCCCTTTGCACATATGAAGGAAACCCCTAAGGATTATCAAGGTCTCAAAAGCAATTTGGTAGATTTGCCTCAAAAGCTCTCCCAAAGCAATGACCCCTGTAGGAAGGGACATGTTTAAGATATAGCTCTTCTTTTGCCAGCAACTGTGGTGAGATGATTCTTACCAATCAGATTTTGGATACTAGCCTTGGTAATGAAGCTTGAAATGCCCAGGCAGGAAAGGTCCAGATATGGAAATACATATATACCTTTCCCCTTGTCCCCTGTCCATTTTTTTCTGTTTTATTTAGTTACAAGTAGATCAGAAGTATACCAGAATATACACTATATTCTTAGCTTGAATAGCACATCTTTAAGATTTTTTTACAATGCTCTTATAGCTGATCAAGGGTTAGATGCATCTGAAAGCCTCCCCCAATCCATCTGTATAACCCTAATGGGCGATTTTTGACTGTGGTCCTCAACATTTTGTCATTTCACCTGATGGTTAAAGGCTATGAGATTGTGCAAAGATTTGAATGATATCATTAAGAAAGATAAACACTGGGACAACATTTGGCAGTCACATCTGAAGCTGCACACACCTGGTAATGACCTCTAAAGGTCTTTTAATGCCTCTGAGGACCTTTGAATAAAGAAAGAAGGCCACTGACCTACTCTTTGTTGGATGACAGGAAATATCCTATGATTCTGGTTCTGCTACTCAAATAGTAATTTCAAACAGTGAATAATGTGCTCGATATTTAGGTACTTCGGTAATGTGTTTTAATTTTACTTCCTTTTATTAATAATAATGTTTGCAATTGTTCTGTAAAAGATTTCACCTAGGGATGCATAACTAGGAAAGTACTGCATGCCATATACATAGTTTCTCTAGGAAGCTTATGGATCATCCTTCCAAACATGGTGCATTTGACACACTTTTCATATATACAAAAGTTATCAACAATACAGATTTTCATGCCATAACTCTGCAAAAACTGAATTAAAAGTTTGTAATCTTCATGCTTTTAAAATGCAAGTAATTTATCCATTTGCTTTATTAATAAAACATCACTGTATTACATTGAGACAGATTTTGCACTTCTGTTTTTGAGCTATTTTTAAATTAGGTTATATTTGACAAGGGACTATTTGTGGTAATGTGGCAATTAAGATTTGAACAGATGTCAGCATTAATAAGGGACTCAAATGAGGTGCAGGGAGATAAATGAACTGTTTCAGCTGTGCTGGCAGACCAGGAATCATTGAGAGGAGAATACAGCATGGCTTCAGCAGTTTTTTTTTTTTTGTCAGGAGAGCTTTTGGAAAATTGTCTGGTAACTCAAGTTCTCTGATATTATTTAGTTATTTTGCATGATCTTTCAGACTGTCTGATTCTTAAAATAAATTCCTCTTCTACAAATATTTACGACATAACTTGATTGATACCTTAAAAATGCATGACTTTTAAAAGAGAAACCACTATTTTTTGTGCTATTGATCATCACCTAATATTCCATACCTAGATTTTCTTATTCTCTGTTATTGTAAATTGTGTTAAGTTCTTAACTCTGTGAGCAAGAACTTTCAGAAATTATGAGCTAAATTTATAGACATATAAATATAGGTGTGAGTCTGTGGCCAAGAGTTTCAAACTTGTTTAAAAAAATAAAAAATAAAAATTAGATTTTGTGAACCAGAACTTGAATAAGAAATATATTAATTCACCATTGACTAACAAATATCAACAAAAATGAGTTGATTACTACATTTGCAGTCAATCATTTAACCTGTAACTACACCAACAAATAATTACAGTCAGACACCATTCTCTGCCCTCAAAACTTATACAGAATGTGCCAAACTCTCAAAGCTTACAGATCAGAAGAGCCATTTGCAAAAGCAAAGTTGTGAGTAGTGACCAGCCACCCCAAGCCCTGAATTTTGCTGATGTACTTTTGAGAGTGGTAGCTGGTATATGCATCACCATATTTTTTACATTGCTTACTGTACAGTGGTGTGGTGAACTGGGTGCTACTGCTCTGGGACACAACTTGGCTCTATTTCTTTGTCTACACATTCCCAAATCCCAATGTTTTATTTACTCTAATTATGTAAATGTCTTCCCTGCCTCAGATCATAAATGATTAAAATTTTTATTACATTCTTAACTGTTTTTTCCACTGCTGATCTTTTTCCCAAGGTCACCCCAACAGCATTTGGATTGAGTCAGAGAAGGAACAGTATAAAAACTCTCTTGATACTGAAGGTTGGTTGTTTGGTTTTTAAAAATCTCTTTCAGAGAAAACACTACCTTGTCCTGTTTTATTTCATTTCTCATAACACCTTCACAGTCAAATTGCTCTAGTAATCTATTAAGTATCCCTTTGAATTAGAATATTTTCATGTCTCATTACCAAGTCAGATAGAGAACATCCATGAATTTGACCCACAATAGTTTATGCAAATATATTGCAATCTATCAAACATTCATTATACTTTTAAAATAAGAAAATAACAGATAAATGTGCAATAGCAAATTTCTGCATTACCATGCAAAAACTGGCATGTGGTTAAGCAAAAATCTCTCTGCAAGCTAAAACAATTCATGCTTTTGACCCCTGTGATCACTTAGACACAGAATGTATGTCAAGAAGTGTACTATTAAAAGGCTAGGGCCATTTAAACTAGATGTTGGAACTTGTTCCTGTTTCATACAAAAAATATGTAACATAGATCAGATTATAGGAGCTATGAAGGAGCTTCATGACTCAATGCAATTTTTTAAAATAGAAGGCTAACTAAAATAATAATCACTAAAAATATCAAACAAGAGTCTTCAAAACAAATGAAAATTGTAGAGAAGAATTTCACATATCATTTCAAATTATTATTGAGCATTACTTCAAAATGTTGTTTGTCCTCAATGAAGATAGAGCTGGTTCTTACTCATTTTTTTATTTTTTTTTTAACGGGTGATAAGGTATACATAACTTAAAGGAAGCATGTTAGGAATCTGACAGATATCAGAAATGCTGCCATCTACCTAAAACTCTTCCAGACTATTTAGTACCTGAAACATGGTCAGACTGTTGTGGACCAAAGCACTCAGAAAGATACATCCTGCCCTTATGTCTCAAACTCTGCAAACACTATCAGGACATAGAGGTTTGGTGCACTGGTGTTTTTCACTCTTACAAGCAACCTAAGACCCTTTGAGAAAAGAGAAGACTACAGGCAAAAATTTTCTGAGATGAAAAAAACCCACCTGTTCTAAGGCAATAGTATACAAAACAGAAAAAGTATAAAGCTGTGTCTGGAAAATGCCACAGAAAACTAATCCACATTGCATTCCTTACAGTTTATAACCCCTAGTGGTTGCATAATCCACAAGAAGATGTTGACAGAAACCTCTCTGCACCATAGGCAATGCTATAGGCAAATAATGCAAAGTACTGTGAGAAATATTCCTGAGAAAGAAAAGCATGTAGGACTAAATTCTAACTCCACCAAAAAAAAAAAAAAAACCAAAAAAACCAAAACAAAACAAGCAAACCCAGAACCAACCAGAAAACATCACAGGTATTGCAAGCCACACAATACACAGAGAGTGACACAAGCCCAGCAATTCCTAAACTTGGAAAAAGTTGCAAAAAATGGCAGCATGTTACCCATTTCTCAAGTATGAAAAATGAAATGTGAAAAAACACCTAAGTACTGTAGAAAAAAAAATAAATAAAGGTCGTTCAAATTAAGTTCTTCATGTATTGCAACAGAATAGCATCAGTTTACCCATGAGGATGAGGGGTTTGTTTCAAGTTTGATGGTGCCATGGAGTTCTGCAAATTCCAGTACCAGTATAAAGGAGGTATGAGTGAACAGCCATTGGCAAGCTGTTAAGAACTGGCTCTGAATAATTACTGAGTAAGGTATAAAGCAGGAAAACACTTGACTGAGCAACAGATCAGAATTCCACTAAGCAACAATTATTATGTCACTTAAAGAAAAAAATTAAATTAAATTAAAAAAATTTAAAAGTGGTTACTGCTGCTAAACAGTCGTTCAGCTGAAACAGATAAAAATCCAGTATTGCATAACATTTGGTCTCAGTTTTGGTGTCTGCATGTTATTAACTTGGAATCAAAATTCTCCAGTCGGAATAGTACAATGAAATATTTTCAAAACAAAAATTTAAGCTGTTGTAAACTTCTGCAACTTAACTTAGTTGTCCTAGTTAAAAAGGATGAAAAGTTCAAATATTCAACTGGAAAAAAACCCCGAAAACTTCAAAATAAAAATACCCCTCACGCACAATCTGCATGTTGGGATTTTTTTCTTATTTACAGCTGTTATATAGGGTATCACACATTGCTTTGCCACATCTTGAAACGAGTTAACCTCTTGAGGCTTACCACAGCATTCTTTATTTGAATGATTAAACTAGCAGCTTATTTTCAAACTGAAATACACCTTATACAACAGATATTGTACAGCTAAAGTTTGACAACACTTGAGGGTATAACTGGGGAATCTGCGTGCAGTTTTGCAGTGATGCTATAGTACACTTCCTGATGCAACAGCCACACAGTGTAGGCTGGAAGGAGCTTCTTCCCAGGTTACAGCTGTACTGCATCTCTCTGTATATCCCCTGGTAGCATTTGAGTCTACGCACCCTATCTCATACAATGAGTACCAAAAAGTGGAAAGCTTTGTATGAAGTCTTGAATACACTGCACAGAAGGTAATGGTTTGTACATTTGATATAGTTTGCTGAGACATGTAAAATATTTGTTGAAGTGAAAAAATTGAGAGCTCTGAAGAAAGTAAATACTCTTAGCAGTGAAAACTCATGAACTAGAATAATAGCATTAAAGAGTTTGTGATTTAATTATGAGACATGACTTTGCTTATAAAAATCAAAAGTTCATTGACTATGTGACATTTCCACAGACTGAGCTTTAACAACTCTCTATATGATGGCTCCAGATATTCCAGTATGAGCAATACTGATAAGAATTAAAGGGTTAAAGATGATTCTCCCAAATTCTGGCAAACACAGAAAACTTCTCTACTTCACTCTTTTGCATGTAAGACACAATGCTTCACCCTCTTGCTTGCTATAGCCACATGAATGAGTTAGGAAGCCTGACCTTATCTACTATCCAGGTAAATGGCACAGAGTCTGTCTATAGTTACGTCTGCATGTGGCCCCAAGTGATTAAGATATCATACTATCTGTATGTAAAATGCTCTCTCACAAACACATCATACAGGAAAATTATTTTTTCTCATTTACATACTCACGGTATTCCCAATAATAGTTTAAAAGATACATTTCCAAATATATCCACTAAATGGCCCTTTCTCTGAAGCTGTCCTTAGCAGCAGAACAGCAGATAAAACAGAGATGCAATGAAATAGGAAATAAACTTGCTTTACATTATGTGCATGTTTGCTGCTGAAGAATTGTAATGAGCTACAGAAATTGTAAGCTTGGGGTTACAACCTCAGTAACATCAGTTTACAGCTTCTATTTACCCAGTAAATGAAAAAATACAGCATTGAGACAGGAGAGAACTATGCTGTGCACCTCGGATGGAGAGAGATGGAAAGATTTTAGAAAAATTATTGCATTGCTATTTACAAACAAAGAAGATACAGAGAAAATGTTTTGTTTTGATTATAGGATGATGACAATCTACAGTTTTCAATTATTCACAACATTACTTTAATGTCTATGAGGAGTTATTAATTTTTGATTAGGTTAAAGAAGTTTATTCCTGCCAACAAATCTAACTGTGAGCCTTACAATTCCTTATTTACATTTTGTTAAGGCATTTACATTTTAAAAAATGTACACCATTATATACCATTCACACTCCTTTACAACCTGTGTTGAGGATGTGGGGTTTTGTAGTAATGACTGATTGATTATAATCACTGGCCCTTGACAGCCCATAGTAAAAACTATAGAGCTCCAACTGAGTTCAAGTACTATTTTAACGTGACATTAGGACCCTGGAAGACACTTGAACAGTCACACAGAGAACATACATGACATACATTTTTGCAGATTGGATCTGAGAGCTTATTTGTCCTCATTGCACTACTGCCGATCAGAATCGTTGTATCGGTACCGGTGTCATTCACACCAGAAAGTAATGGAGTAAGAGACTTCACTGAGGCATTTATCTGGTATTCTCACATCAAGATGCTGGCTCTTGGCTTTGTTAGGCAAATAGGTGGCCAGCAGACAGAAACCTTTATCTAGAGTACGTGCAGTCCCATCTCTATTAATCATTACTCTGCCTATTCTATGTAGCACCATAATGCAATTAATTATTGGGGTTTTTTTAAAAAAAAGAAAAGTCACAGATTTAAAGGACTCATATGGCTAAATGTCACCCACCAGAAAAGCACTTCAGGTGTCATTCCATGTCATGGAATTTAAGTACTGTCTTGAAAAATACTGTATCTCACAAGTATATTTGGATTCTTAAACTAGTATGGAAAGAATAGGCTGGTCTTACCACCTACTTGAATTCCCAAAATGCTTTCACAGATTTTCAAAATTTCTTAAAGAAATTAACTTGTGATGGAACAAAATCAAAAGGATTCTTGTGAAATATATGTATTAAAGATGGGAAACCACAGCAAAGAACCTATGGTAATCTCCATATTAAGTGGAATTCAAAAGTTCTACAATGTATGTCTTGAGCTCTGTATTTTTTAGTATGTTCAACAAATGATACAGAAGAGGAAATGAATAATGTTACTTCCAATTATTATTTAGCAATGTATCTGTCAGTACACTTCGTAAATACGAAGCCAGCAATAAATCATCAATATCACCTTGTATGGCACATTTTAGCTGGGACGACGTCTTCTGATCTGCTGCCATTCAGTTTGCCAAAAAGAAAAAAAAAAGTGACTGGCTTATGATAAAGATATTATGAAAAACCTGAAAATTTCTATCTCAAAGATAACATTGCTTTGTCAGGGGATTAATTCAAGCTAACAAATAACCAGTACTGTTTGACCATATTTTGAAGAAATGATTGATTTTAACCATAACAATGACAGCCTTAAGACGGCTGACTCTGAAGAAGATTTTGACCCCCAAGCCTGCATACTTCAGCTAGTGAAAGAAATCTGCAAATTGCAGCCTCGAGAGCAGGACTTGGCACTAATGTGCAGACAACTCATCTGCTCTACTGTGCCTCTGCCAACAAAACACAATAGCTAAAAAACATTTAGATTTTTTGTTTGGTTGGTTTTTTTATTAGTGTTCTGAACACTAAGACTTCCAAATACATCCAGGAAATCAGTCCATTCTTACTTATTCCTGCAGCTAAAAAGCAGACTAAAAATATCCTCCGACTTGGCAGAGTACTCCTTATTTTGCAATACTAGTGTACAGCAGCTAAAGAATTATGATACAATATATAACATTCAGTTACAGGATTTACAAAGGTGTGTAAGAAAGATCACATGTAAGATAACATGAGCAAGCCTTGAAATCTTTTTAAAGAGATCATAATCCAATTTATTTTTTAAGGGCTAGTGATAACAATTTGCTTTATCTTTGCTCTCATGATATATATTTTAAAGCCATTATGACACTTCAGATCTCAAAAAGCTTTCCCCATAATATAAATGTTAATTAAAAATACATATATATACATGACTTCTGTCTGCATGTTGATACTAAAACCAAGTGTGCCTATCTTTGAAGCAAACACATTTCTGTAAGACACAGATACAACTTTCAAATAAGCAAATCTATAGAAATAATTAAAAAAAAAACAACAAACAAACCACAAAATAAATATTCTGAGCAATACTTAACTTTATGAAAGTCTTTGCCCCTTTGTTGAAAACAAGATCCATTATGCCTGTAACCCAAAGACTTCTGGAGGCTCTGAGCACCGCTAATCCCAAGATCTAAGGACTAACCTTACATTACAGGCCTGGGTTCCTCTCTCCTTTTATGACCTGGCACAGTGACCAATTTAGCAAAGGGTATAAGCAAACCCTCAATTTTATTTAAGCCCAAAATTTTTTCCTAAATTTCTATTTGGAAATACAGGTGCTTGGAGAGCATGGTATCAGATGCCTTTGAAGTAGGAGACTTCACCTGAAAACCACTCACATCAGCTCAGGTACCTCAGGAAAGATCATCTCTTCGCACAGAAACAACTCACAAAAAACAAAGCAAAGCCTTCCAAGTGAACTGCATTTCACTGCAGTCAAGCCAGTTTCTTCTGCAAGTGTGGAAGAGAAGAATGTTGCTGCTCCAGATACAGAGAAATTAGTTACGCTCACAAGTTGGATAACTGTTCCCAACATGCTCGGGAACATAAATATGCACAGCCTTCTGCATGCTTTAGATCATTGCTAATATTACATCAAAGGAAGTACATTTAGAAATTAAGCATGTTTTTAAAAATGTGCATTCCAAAATCAATATTCTCCTGCATTATTTCATGTAAATGAAAAACACATGCATAGTGAATGAATATGCTCAGCAAATTTAAATGAATGAGCATCTTTAAAAATCTTAAAATTCTTTTTAAAAAAATAATCATATGTTGCAAAACTTAAAGGGTTGCGTAATTTCTAAATATACCACACATTTCCTGACCTCAGTCTCAGTTTTTCAATACTTCAATACTAAAGGCACTGGCATATACAAATTACTATATTCGCTACCTATTTTAGTTTTGAATTGAAGAATTCTGTAATGTCAGAACAAATAAAAAGACTTTATGCAAAATTTTTATTTCATAAGACAAGTAGCACAGGCTGACTCAAAGCAAGATCTAGGTTTTTTGTTTATGCTTCCTACTGGTTCAAAAGAAACAAACAAAATATCTTTCCCACTTACTATCAGTTTCATAGGAAATTATATTTTATTTATTCTAACTTTACTTTCCTTGTAATCCCTTCCCAAATGAAATGCAAAAAAGGAAATACTCTTATTATTTCTTCGCCATGGAGAAACTTCTCTCCCCAGCTTCACAAAAACACCCATCGAAAATTAATACAAAATGGAAAAAAAAAAAAAAAAAATCCAACAACTGACCCCCTCTACTATACACACACAAGAAAAAAAAAACAGTGGTACTTAAAAATGGACACAAATGTCCATAGCTAGCTACATAGTTTCACATAGGTTTCATAAATGATGAGGTTTAATTGTTGACTAAGTTTCTACATTTGTACTGGCTATGTCTAAATCAAAACCTCTATAACCAATAAGCCACTGTGCCATCCAGTTGGGAGAGACTGGAACCTACAAAAGAGGGGAGGAAGGAAAACAGTAGTAATATTGTCATTTCTGGAGACCTTTCCCTGGTGTAAGTGGTAGAAAGCTGCTACAACCCCAATGTTGCTACTTTTAAAAAAAGTAAGTTTTCATCATGAAAGGAGGGATGTACCTTATGGCATCTGGTTTATCTGAAAGAACCAGAGCTTGGATACCCAACCATCAGCTACAGAAGCAAACGAGTCAAAAACTAAAATCTTCAGGAAACAGCTGAGGAAATCTGGTTTGTGCCACATATCCATGCTGACACTGAAAAATGCCCTTAGCTGTCATTTGGAAACCACATACCACTGGATTCTGGAAGATGGGTGTGGAGATTAAAGGAAACTGACTTTGTTTGCTCTTGTAAACAATACTGAAATACTTACTAGAAAACATCTGCAGTAATTCAGTAGCCAGGTACACAGGTTCCTCTGCAGTTTTAGGCACTTGGAGATAATATTTTCCTTAGTTACTGGCAAGAGTAAGTCCACAAAGTAGCCTTTTTTTTGTTAATAACTAAATTTCTAGACACATCACATGAAAAAGGCAGCACTCTTGAGACGATTTGCTAATATGAGAATAAAACTGTCAGAATGAAGTAAATACATTTTTTTTAAGTGTATTCACACTTCATATCTAGTGATTTCATAAGACAAGGAGTGTAGGAGTCACTAAAGCTTAGGTAATCAATACAGAATTAAAAGACTGGTATTTTTCTTTTATGTAATCTTTAAAATATATAATTTCCCTGGCATTCTACCCAGAGCTCTGCACAATGCTTTAGAGTCAAGGCTCCTTACAGAGTGATGAAGGGAAAGCGCACATACCAGCTCCTATTTATGCAACTCTGGAAAAGTATTTTTGTGGAGAATTGCCAGACTGCACAGGGAAAAATGTTTAAAACAAAATGTCTCTTCTTTGGTGTTCACAATAGGGAATAGAAGGAAGCAGCTTGCTACTTTTGAAAAAGTCATGTGAGGCTTTTCTTTTAATTTGGAAAATTTATGCAAAAACTTTGACATAGGTTAAACAGGTTGAAATCTTCATGTCTTGAGGTTTATGTAATGATATAAGATTCTTTAATGTTTGTAGAGCATGCAGATGGCACTGTATTTTGCACATAATTTGTTCTTAAATCATTTGCTAAAGTATATATAAAACATTTATGAATGCACACACTTAGACTTCTTTTAACTCCAAGCTGGGATTTGTTAACACAACTCAGTATCACATCTTGATCCCTTCTCTATCTTGTCTGCCCAATATAGAGGTGAGATCATACCCAAGATGAAAGTATGTTTTGTTACTACACAGTGACTTAGAGTTGCTATAGTGACTCTGCTTCACCTTGTACCGCCTGTTTTGCAATAAAGAACTAATGCTAGTGATAAAGACACAGTCATCTGTGATATGGAAACCAGAAAACTACATGGCCTAAAAAAAAAGAAAAAGAATAATAATCTGGGTCCTTGAAGGTTATGGCCTTTTTCAAATGCATAATACTTCACCAGGAATAATAATGCATTTGAAGCTTGGTTTTCTTTTTCCAGTAAGTTAGCTACAAAATAATAATTCAAGGAATTTACTCAGTAGAGACAGACATGTTACAGCCTAGGACATATAGGTGTGGAGCACTATCGCTTTCATATGTAAAGATTCAAAAAGAAATAGAGGAAATGAAGTAATCTACACAACTCCTCTTATAACCAAGTTCTATTAATGAACTATACATTAAAATATTCCAACATCCCATATTAAACTACTGACAGTCACAGACTGTCAACAAAACTAAGATAACTCAATATATTAAGCCTAACACTTAAAGTCACGCTAGTGCTGAGAACAGCAATCCCATGTCATGTACCTGGCTGGTAAATGATCCCATAACCATTTCCATAGCATTCTTGGAAGCAGCTGGGATAGGTCTAAGGCCCTATAGAGTCAAGCCATATGTTTAGGATAGTAATCTAGGTAACTTTTTTTCACCAGGGCAAAAGTGTAATCCATCCACAGAATCAGATTCACCTCCGCACCCACACATACGCACAGAAAATCTGCCAAGGACAGCAGACACATCTGCTGCTTGTTGCCATAGGGAAGTCCAATGGATCATTCACAATTCATCAGCAGCAGGGTACTTCTGAATTCATAGGGTATTAAGAAAGAATTGCTTTGGTTTTCTTTCAGCAAAATGTTTAGTCTTGCATTCTTAAATGTAAATCAAGACACTTTTAATGGGCTGTGTGTACCTGAATTACAACAGCTAATACTGCTTTCCCTCGTATCTGATTACTGGACAGTGTGTTTTGTATTTGTTTTCCAATCATAGATTAGTGACACAGGGACACATGGGGACAGGAGGAAGAGACAAGGGAGCACTAACCATTCATAAAATACAAAGTGCAGCTTCTTGCTTTAAAGAATACAACTTAAATGTACACAAAACTCAGCCAAAGCCACACCAACGAGAAACCTGCTTCCAAACAACTTAGACTATTATAAATGCAACCTCATATATATATATGAGGTCAAACACTGACAGACATTCCATGGAAAAAAATAGTACATTTTAAAATTAAAATTATTAATTTAAATTGAATCACAGCTCAGTATTAAGAATATTTTTAGACACTACATCGAACATCTCTGATTATCTTAAGAACTTCTTCTGTAAGAAGTCTGAGGTATATTATGGTTTCAGAACATAATGGCTTTTAATACCTATGGGCTTTTTTATGTTCAGACGGACACTTCAAAACCTATTTACAGATGTAAGATGTGTTGATTTATCGCTCTAAGTAAATAAATGGCTTAAAAGCTATTCCTCAAAAAATACATAGAAAATTTCCCACAGTGAATCATTTCAGCATCCATGTTTATAATGCACACAAGCCTTTCTTCTCAGGATTCTGATATTTGCTGGGCTAATGATTTGTAGATAAAGGGAAAAAAGCCAGCTGCAGTAAGAGAAACTTACTAAGAGGATATTTGCATATGCAGTTACTAAAGAAGAAAAAGGCACCTAGCCTAAGGTGTTCTGCACAACATCTTTTCTGATACAGTTCATTTTGATAACAGTTCTACATCCATCTGTTTTATTATTACTAAACATGGAACATTCATTTATACTGAGCAGTCTGGTGGAACTGCCTGAGACCAAAGAAGACCAACAAAACCTGGTAATCACTGTGAGCCACGTCCTCAGCTATTTTGCTTCAATAATGTGAAATCTTTCTACAGAGGAAGGTTGATCTTCTGGCTGTTCTTTGTTCAAATTCTCACGAACTACAAAGGATGCTTACTGCATAGAGAAATCACAGTGAAAATGATGGAAACTCCTGACCTAGTTAGGTAGAAGTTTTAAGGTACAACAAAAGAACAGGCTGAGGGAGACAGAGAGTATAATTTATTTCAGCTTGTCAAAATGATTTCATTAAATTTTTGGTTATTCAAAGTAACGAAAGAGAGCTAGGGAACATTAAGATAGAAGGAGATACCTAATTCTTCCCTGCTTTTCTCAGAATAACATTTACAATCACTATACCAGTATTATTGTATTTATCACAGTATGGAGGTAGCATTTATTTGTATCACATTTGCAATTATATACAAAGAAAACCACAAAAAGAATCATATTCAAAAGAGAAGACAAGTTGCGAAATATATATATCCTCTACTGTAATTGTAGAATTTTGTTCATTTTCTTTTACTTCATTGCTTTTGTGGGGGAAAAAATGGTTCAGAAAACTTTTATTTTGAGCTTAGGAACAACAGGACTGTGAAATGTTTATCTACCTAAGTGTCAGTAAAAGTTGGAGCGGGGAGAAAAAAAAAACAATTCTTATTTTCCTCAGAAAGATAAATTGATTTCAGCAAACTATTAATTCTATATGTAAAAGAGACTGAAGTGGTAGGGAAGTAGAAAAAAGAAAAGAAATAAAAGCAAGCTAGAAAGGCAATACATCAACAACACAACTTTGACAATATGAAAAACAACCAAAACAAAAAAACTATGCCTTATATCGTAGCATTTACCAGAGTTACAGAGCTGGCTCCATAAAAATATCAGTGAACAGAGAAAGCACCGGACTTAGCGGTGCAAGAATTAAGAGGCAATTAATGTGTATCTGTACACATAATACATATGTGCATATATTCCATAAAATAGATTATATTATCAGTGAAGAACCTATGAAAATGTAGCAGTCCAAATTCTGCAGAGAGAAAAATCACATAAATGTCTCATGATTCCTTCCTGAACTGTTTTTGAATGTTCTTTCAAAGAGCAGAAACAGTAACATGGCTTAGCTAAAACTTAGGCTAATATTGAAAATAGAGATAGTTTTACTGGAAATACGATAACTGAATATATTTAATTGTGCCATAAATTTCCTTAGCATCCTATTTTCCCTTTTGAAATGATATACTAGCTGTACATATTGTTGACATCTGTCATGGCAGACAATAAGGGGAGAGAGATTTTTCTCCCTTATCACCAGTATGGATCACAGTCTCTTATAAAAATCTCTGTGTGACATTTTTTAATGAGCTTTTCTGATCTCTTTAAGGAGCCAACAGTCCTCAAATGGGCAATTATCAGTCTATTGCACATTATATAGCCTACATACCTCATCCTTCTCTGTGCATACTATTGTGTTCAGTTATGGTGAGATGGGGACAATACAGAACCATATACCTCACTAATACTTCAATATTACTTTAATAAGCAGGATGAATTTAATTATTTAAAATATCTATGCTTTTTTACACGTTATACTTAAAAAACACTAAATCCTATTTGACCTATTACCTTTAACTCCCTCATACTACTAAAATACTCCGTAAGTCTTTTTTCTTTAATATTAATTTGATTTTCTCCAGCCTTTCATGAGTATCAACTCACATGTAGTGCCAAAAAATTCGCCATGCCAAAATTCTGCCTCCAAAGCATTTCCTTTATTTGAAGAAGTGCACTTCATACAAACAAGACATCTCATCTACCAGCTGTTTCCCAGCCGGGACAGATTTTGCCTTTGAAAGGCTTTAGCAAGCCTGCTGGCTCGGGGCTGCCTTGTTCAGCTGCTCTCCATTGATCATGAGCCTTCCCAGGGCGCTCTCTACCTGTTACCAGTTTTTTTAGGTTTGCCACAATGAGAGGAACACAAATTATCTCATTAAAGCTCCAGTTATGGGAATCTTAGCTAGAGCTTCTTTATGAATGCTGTCAGCAGCTTAGAGCACAAAGCATGCATCTTTTTGTGAAATAAACTCAGCAAAAGACATGAATTTCAAATCCCACGTTTGTTTTGGTTGTGGTTTTTTGTTGTTGTTTTGATTTTAACTCTAAGCTTAGCCAGTGACTCTGATGAAAGAGCAGCAAACTGCTGAATAAAAAGACTTGTTCATATCTGATTATGTGTATGGATTTCACCTGTATTATGACAGCTTTAGTAGAAGAGAAAGTCACTGGAAGACCCAAATGAACACACTAAATATCTACATTCTAACTGTTCATGCTGTTCATCAGAAAAACACTTGTGTAAATCTCACAAAGACAGAAAACTCCATCTTCAGAACAACCAGCAGTCCCTATTTAGTAATAATAGCAGCTGCTGACTCATAGAGATTGTCCTTCTGCAGCAGATTGGTTTGGAAACAAGTATTGAACAGGAAAATAAAGGCATATGACTGACTTTTCAACTCTGTTCACTAAGGATGTATTAATGTTCCTTAACCATTAGCCATACCACAGGGCACAACAAAATGCATTTTAACAGTAGAGAAGATAACTGGAGATTAACGAAGTACACTTATCATAATTCATTTTCCATTTACAATTAGTTATTTAACCACAAAGAAAAGCTTAAGTTTTCCACCTTGCTATATCATTATTGATGAAGTATAAGGAAAACAAGATAGAAATCTGAAGAAGTTAGGTCCAAAGAGAGGGTAAGCAATTTCTAAGTAAAGCAGCATTTAACGCTAAAATTTTTTATTGTTATCTGTCTTTGCTTCCTTAACATGAATTCATTACTTTCCTTTTTGGTCATTAACCATGCTATAATTTCTGTACTCTTGTTGCTCTCTGATCTACCAAAGATTACACAGGTATTGGTCATAAAACCTGAGGAACAAAGATCTTTACCGGGGAATTTTCAGGAAAAAGACTACATGAACCTTTGGAAGGTAAGATATGTTTCCCTGGTAGCCATCTGTGAGAGTCCACTGATATCTCAAAGTGAATAAGCCCTGGCCAGGGTGACTGTACTTATGCTAATGTACCTGGCTAAGGTGGCTGGGTGACACTTAAAGAAAAAGAACTCACCCTTCTGTGACACAGGAATGGAAGCCCCCTCCTCTTCCCCCTCCCCCACCCTCCAAGCAGCCTGTTTTCAATGGTTCTGATGCTAATGGACCTGGCTTGGCCTGAGCAGAACAGGGGTGACACCTGGAAGGAGATAGGAACTGATGAGTGGGTGGAGAGCTACACCCTCCTGCGGCAAACACCTTGATTGTGTTGATGCTAATGACTCTGCTGGCTTCTGCAGCAGCTGACTGAGAGCTGCCCCTTTGGAAAAAAGGAACTTTGGGGTTATAAAAGGCAGCTACTCTAGCTGTGTTGTCAACTCTTGACCCACTGCAAGCTCACACCTGACCCTGTCCAGGATCAGTGCCATCGGGGAGAAACTCGCTGGACAGCTGGGCCCCTGGTGGTGGCTCTGACGTGCTCTCTCTCTCTCTCTCTCTCAATCTCCTATCTTCTCCTTTTCCTCTGTCCCTCTTTTGCCTGGCAACATATCCCCCATACTTTCACGGGGTTCTATTGTTTTGCTTGTGCCAATTGTTAAATAAAAGTTTATGCTTATACCCGACTTTTGTTGGTTGGACCTTGTTCACGTGGATCAAAACAAAAAATATAATTTAATGTTACTCCAGACCGTAACATCCTCTATGAACCTACATGTCCTCGTAGCATGCACTACACATACACCTTGAATTACACATTATTGCTTAGTAACTCACTTTTATAAATACTTTATTTTCCCACTTTAGCACGGAAACATTTTGTAAGATGGACTGGGAAATAAAAAGGCTCTCTAATTTTACTGCTACTCTTTTTAGAACTCCATATTCTTAAAAATGACTGTATATGAATGTCTGTTCTTCCTGGGAATCTTGAGTGCAGTTTTTGGCACACTTTGCCATAGCTGATACATGATAGCAAAATACATTAATTTCAGCAGTTGGAATGCAGATTAAGGCAGTATTTATTGAAAGCTTGTGGGGAAAAAAGAAATAAAATGAGTTTTTCCTTCCACCTCTCTTTAGTTAAAAAAACATCTCTTGCAACCCACTCTAGAACACAAAGAGAAATACTGGCATAGGGATGACTTCTGCTTAGCTCTTCTGTAAGGGTGCAAGAGGAGAAACAGAATATTCCATTTTCCCATTGTTCCTTTTTCATCTCCCAGGTGATTTAAGACTCCGTCACCATTTCTCTTTCAAGCCTTACTCAAAATTCTCTTTCATTAATTGAGACTGTAGAAAAAGCCTCAGATAAAGTACTGAAATGAAAGGACATACGCAGAGACTCTATGGGATAAAAAATGATAGCACTTGGGAGTTTTGTTCTACAAGAGTAAAGAAAGGGGGGAAAAAAGTGGAAATGATGAGTCTACCTCCAAACCAGCTAGTCCAATAATTAATTTTCTAGATGGTCAATCTCTACACATTGCTGTTGCAATTCTGAACCAAAGAAAAGGTTTCCAGACAAAAAGATCTAAGAAAGATAATACTTTTTGCAACTGAACTGCTTCCTTCATGCAATGTGAAGTGAGACCAAAACAAAGCTGGGTTTTTTCTGGCTTTTCAAGAGCATCCTTTGAGAGGTAGAGCAGTATCTCAGCAGATGGTATATTAACTCAGGGAAGGGAAAATAAAAAAGTAAAAAAATGTCAGCCATTTACACCAAGGTTAATCCTATTAACATTTTTATGATAAATAATACAGGACCTAAAGTTAGGAAAAACTGTTACAAATCTCCATTAAAAGTTAATTGACTAATGAGGTAAAAGACATGCAGAAAACTGTGCCTATTCTGTCCTTTTGGGATTTTTTATGATAAAAATTTCCATGGGTAAAATAATAATTAAAAATTATACTATTGCAAATAAACATTGCATTTAAAAGGAGTTTGCAGCTAATATGCCATTCTCTTATACTGCTTTATTCTATGTTACCTTATCCATCAAGGCTGAAAATTCTTTTTTACATGTGTCCAGTAATAATGATAGAATTCTACCCACCAAAACTTTTTTGAAGGTGTATTTTTTTCCCCTAAATAACTTTTCTAAATAGTTCTCTCTTGATACAAAAGTGAAAGACATATATATTATATAAAACAAAATAGCAACTCCTCTGTTATTTTCAAGAGGGAAGTAACAGGCATTACAATTTGCAGTGAAAACGCTTCTTAAGCAGGTTATCACAAACCTCTCCACACACAAAAAAAATACATAAAGGGACTATGAGCATGATGTGCAGATAAGACTAGATATCCCAAGTTTCCCTATTAAATGTGCTCTGTTTTGCACACAACTTATGTATTTTCTCAGTATTGTCAATTTATTTATTTACCAAAAAAGGTCACATGAGACTGGATGAAAGCAGAATTTTCCCTACTTACTAAAAGTTTAACATTGATCCATGAAAAATCAAAACTTTAGGATAAATATATCTTTTGAGAACTGCAGACACTAATGCATTTTTAAAGGGTGAAATTAACCTCTATATGGAACACCAGTTAAAGGACACAAAAACCAATCTGGTACATGCTATGAATCTCATTTTATCTTGAAGAAAAAAGTTCAGGTTCAGATAGTCTGAATTCTACTTATGCTCCTGAGATCTTCAGTTCTGGAGGTTCACAGGCAGTCAGTAAAGAAAGATGAAGTGGGGACCTGTGTGGAATTTAGGTCATCTGGATTTATACTACAACACAAGGCCTTTTCAGCAATGTGTGACCCACCACAGACACAAAATTTTCTTCCAGGTAATCAAATACTTTCTATTAATCTATGGAGAGAGAACACTTGACAATGTGGTAAAGTTACTTTCAACACACTTCTTGCCTACCATCACCACCAATATTTTTTAAAGTTTACTCAATGGCATAAGCATGCAATATCTGTAAAATGCTCAGCAAAGTAGCACACAGTGTGCATATAGTTCTGAAGGGAACAATATTAATTCTTTAAGCCTACAGTTTTAATATAATATATATAATATTCTTTTAAAGTCAAGTATTGCACCACAATCTTACACAAAACTTAATTTTTCTTGTTTTTTTTTACTGTACAATGCAACTCCAGCCATTTAAAAAACAAACAAGCAAACAAACAAAAAAAACTTAAATAAAATGCTTAATTCCAAGAATTTTCCATAGCTAGGAAGTTACATGAATCTAAATCATCCCATTTAAATGACATGAAGAAATACAAGTTTGTGGAAATGTGTCCAGTTGCTTTTCCCCACTGAATTTTGTCTGCTGCTCATGCCAATAGCAAAAAAATCCAAACAGAACACTAACCCTAAATCAAAACGTGACTTCAGGGAAATAAATTCCATATACAAGAAAGGAAACACTCTCAATAGATTTATCTATACATTTTTGCTTAAGCAGAATTACTGTCCAGCACAGTTAACTGATCAGAACACTATATGGCCTTGATGGAAATGGTAATTCGAGCACTGGGTAAGGAAGGAGTCCAGAGAAAAACAAGCAAATTTACTGCATGACAGCATAATACATTAACAGACATTTAATCAACAAATACAGGTAACTACACAAAGGCAACTCACAGATGCATATGCACACACATGAGCAAAAGTGTTTGGTAGTGGTCAGAAAAGGCTAAATCAGGAGCTGCTGTTCTTCTTGGTAAGTGTGAGGCTTCAAAGGACATTTGATCTCTGCTCAGCTGTGCTTCAAAAGGAAAAACAATGGGGCACATCTCCTCTAAAGCTACAAATAACCTTAGCAGAACTAGGTCAGCATGTTGTTCCTCTACTTGGCCCAAAAGCACATGGAAAGCTACAAGGGAGGTCTTTAATTCCTCTTCTTCCTCTTCCTATCAGAGGAAAGAAACTACGCAAGTAATCCTGAAATACCTACAATTCTATTTTTTTTTTTTTCCCCATCATATTCTCAAGATGTAAGTTTAAATTCAATCAGGCTCAGGAATACTGTTCACCAAGTCATTATGCAACTCAAGAAGAGATCCTGACTTTTCAATCCTATGTTCCCTCATGTTCTCCACCAATGAATTAGAATGGCATGTTTTAAAATGAAGAGAAAAAAATTATGTCTGAAGTCAGAAGGGGTGACTATTTCTATCCTTTTCAGAAGCAGTGATACAGTTGTTCAGCTCCAGGGAACACTATCTGAGGATACACAGTACAATCACAGATATGGCAAGTCATGCACAAACTGTTCCCCTGCTCGATACCCCTAAGAGATGACATTTACATTTAAAAGACTGTATAATAATATATATTTTAAAAAACCTTCCAGTGACTGTCAATTCTGACTAAGAATTCATTTTTTTTAAGGATACACATCTTTTGTGCAATACAGTGATGCTGATTGGAGTTACCAGATGACTAATGAAATCATGTCAAATGCACAATTAAAATAAAATTAACTAGAGAGTCCAACTTGACAAAAAGATTAAGTATTTATGAATGAATACGAGAAATTCCTATGAGATTTATCAGATGCACAATCACTTCCCACTGGACTTACTAATGGGGATGGGAGGCAAGGAAAAAACTCTTAAAAAAACCCCAAACCTCTAATGCCCATCTTTTTTTTTTTTTTTTTTACTCTTCTCTGACATCTGGGTAGGCCCAAAGAACCATCATTTTACATCCCGCCTCACAGGAAAACTATGGTTTAGTCTCCTCTTTTGTTCTTTTCCTGATGACACTAAACTGTATCATTATGATTTCCTTTCAAATATTCCCAATTTTATAGAATTCACATATCTGTGCCCCTCAATACTTTAGGTATTAAGGTTTGGCATACATTGAAAAATTCCCAACACCTTTGCATAAACATTCCAAAAGACTGCTTTTTTAATGCTTTAATTGTTATGCAATCAACCTGGAAATAAAGTAACCCATAAATTTAGAGACATCTTTGGAAATATTTTCCTCCTACAGGAAAAGTTTTACTTATCAGAAACATTCACTGTTCTGGATTGTTAACAAACCTGTGGAATCATAAAGCAACCCATTTGACTATATTTTCCCAAGAGCAAAAACTGAGAAAGTTTAGAATTTTGTTTTGAAGGGAAAATTCACAACAAGCCATCTCAGCTCTCCTTTGACTGAAGTACCAGCTCATTTCTGCAACAAGGGAGCATTTTGCAAAAACCCCATGCAATCACTCCAATGGTCTGATGCAGTCCTATCTTTCACCCTCCTCAGAAAGCTGTCTAGAGTAAAGAAGATAAAACTTATACAAGCTTATACAACTTATACAAGCACAAGCAGGGGACTAGCTGTGTGCTAACAGCCAATCCAACATATCCACAAGGACTTGAACATGCAGTAAAACTGACACCTGCACACTGGATGCAGCACCATCACAGCTCCCTAGGCTTGACCTGCAAAGCAGACCACACTGAATTAACAAGTGGGTGCCACCACCCTTGCCATAGGGCAGGATCATCAGGCTGACTGCCCTTACCAGTAAAGACATGACAGCCAATGGGGCACAGCTGGGACTAAAGTGGGCTCACACTTCAGCACAGCACATTTCCACCTGGCTTGTTAAACAGTTAAAGTAGCAGAAGCTCTATCCCTGCTTGCTCCTTAGTTTTCAGCTCACACTATTTCATTTAAACTTACAGCAGTCTTGCATCAAGTTATCAAGTATATTTGTTGGATACATTGGAAATGAACCATTGTCACTACTTCCTATGGAAATCAGTGGGATAAAGGCTGTTTATCAGGACACCCCAAGTCTACATATCTTCTTAAAACTACAATCTTATGTAATACTCGTTGAAGAAAGAAGTCACCAGAGGGCATAACCTCATAGCCTTCTATGAGGAAATTACTAGGTGGATAGATGATGGAAGAGCGGTAGATGTGGTTTACCTTGATTTCAGTAAAGCATTTGACACCGTCTCTCACAGCATCCTTGTAGATAAGTTGATCAAGTATGGGTTTGGTGATCAGGTAGTGAGGTGGATCAGGAACTGGTTGAAAGGAAGGAGTCAGAGAGTTGTAGTCAATGGGGCAGAATCTGGTTGGAGGGGCGTGACTAGTGGAGTCCCTCAGGGGTCGGTACTGGGACCGGTGTTGTTCAATATATTCATCAACGACTTGGATGAGGGTATAGAATGTACCCTCAGCAAGTTTGCTGATGACACTAAGCTGGGAGGAGTGGCTGACACACCAGAAGACTGTGCTGCCATTCAGAGAGACTTAGACAGGCTGGAGAGTTGGGCAGGGAGGAACAAGATGAAATTCAACAAGGGGAAGTGTAGAGTTTTGCATTTGGGGAAGAACAACACGATGTCCCAGTATAGGTTGGGGGCTGACCTGCTGGAGAGCAGTGTAGGTGAAAGAGACCTGGGGGTCCTGGTAGACAAGAGGATGACCATGAGCCAGCAATGTGCCCTTG